>NC_134468.1:13794560-13852491 GCF_964194025.1 Convolutriloba macropyga
CATCGCAGACAAGATCTTAAGATTTTCTTGATCATGTAGCATGAATAAGTATGGCATGTATCTAAAGTGACGAATACTGCTGATAATTTTTTTGGATTGGAAGTTTTTGTGCTTACGATTTCACAAAAAAGGTAAACTTAAGGTTAAGCTTAAAAGGTTTTTTACTTGAGTTGAAGACATAAATTGAACTCATAAAAACATTTAAAAAGTCTGGAGTTATAAACTATTCTAGTTTATTTATAATTATCAATAAGTGCTGCATCCCTCGGTCAAATACAAGGCTGCTAAAAGAACACTCCAGAGTCAATCTTTGAAGTTTCTATTGACAGAAAAAACTCAAGAATTGTGGGTCTCTGCCCGGAGAAATCCCATATCTGGGGTCTCTCTGCCCTAGAGAAGGTCCACGTCTTGGGTCACTCTGTGAAGAGTCGAACCAACAATTGGTGACCTCTTGGCAGACAAGACGCAAGTCTTGGGATTTTGCCTGGAAGAAAGGATCAAAGACTTGATTTTTTCCGGACAGAGGGTTAGAATGGTGCCTTTTTTCTAGGTTCATATAGGGCACTTTTAACAAAAGTTTGAGTACCATAATGTGCAAAAAAAAGCTACAATTGCACCAATTAAGATCACGAATGTTATCAAAAATGTGTTTATGGCTCATGGTTAGGTTTGGTCACCTTTTCAAGGCCTAATAAATCCTTAAAAACACAAACTCAGAGTTGAAGAAAAATGAAGAGCTATAGCAAAAAAAAATTTAACAATAACGAACATTATAAATATCCATAAAATAACACAATTTGTAGCACTTTTTAAATTCATTGAAGAAAAAAACTTATTTTAAGGCCAGTTTTTATAATAACGAATAAAAACGTTTGAAAATCTAACTTTATCGCTCAGCAAGATGGATCTAGAATTCCTTTTGACTTGGATCCTAATGATATAGGGACCTTTGACTTTTATGAATGCTCGATAAGAACCACTCCTTGACTAGCTTGAAAAAATATACTTTAAAAAAAGATTTTGCAAAACAGCGAAAAACCGTTTGAAGAGCTAAATTTTTTCCTAAGCAAGCTGGATACAAAATTTTTTTGTCTTGGTTCCTAATGATATTGGGCAACTTTGACATAGAGCATCGCTCGATTTGAAACAATGATAAATCTAATTAGCATGAACAAGTGTGGTATCACACTTGTCCATGTTAATTAGATTTATGATTTCAAAATTAAAGTTGATTTCTTGCTATAATGGGAAGTATATCTTCTCTACTAATGAGTAATATAACAGATCAATTGATGACCAGGCGAACTGCAACCCATACTAGAGAAGACTCCACGTAACGATGAGAATCTAGTGTCCATAGCTGACCACGATATGTATCCGCCAGATGACTCAATATCATGATAATCTCTCTGTATGATTGTTTCCGACTATTTATCCGTATTAACCATCTTTTACAATAGCATTAAAAAGTTATTATTATTCACTAGCCCAGCGAATCAAAACTCGAGACAGTCCAGGTGAAGCAATTAAAATTCTTGGCAGCTCTTGACGAAATCGTCAAATATTTCTCACACGTTTTAGCGATTGATGCTCTGTATAGTCACTACGATCCACAAACAAAAATTAATCAAATTTTATGTTGTTTAAATTGATCAAATAAACTCGAGGGTTGGGTTGCGCAGTAGAACAATTTGAAGTCAACTCAGTTTATATTAGATTAGATTTAAATTTAGATGTTAGATGGTAGACGTAGACGATACAGAGAATTTTATGCAGAAAATTTAGTTTAATCACTTTACCACCTTGGACACCATACGAGTCAAATGACTCTACAAGTTTAATAATCAAAGTTTTTATAATTAATAGTTTAATAGTTTTCTTAAAAAATTAACTTTTATTATTTCAACTAAGCAAATGGATCCTTGGATTGTCATCAAACGTATTGTAGGTTACGCTGCAAGCTCAGTTGAAAACAATGGTGAGAAACCGAATCCAACAATCAATCGAGATAAGCTGACTCATGCATGGGATTTTATTCAAGATGCACGATTCTAAATTGAACTGCATACTTTTGATTCTATAAGAAACTTTTTTGAGTCCCCAGATTGTCTAGAAAATTTTCTTTATTCGTTGATATCATAACTAGTGATTGGTTTCAGTCAATATATAACGAAAAATAAGTATTAAATGACTCTTGAAGTGTTTCGATGGTCAATTTTTTGGAAGTTGTCTATTTGTTGCGCACAACCTAAAGTAAAAAGTTTTGTACTTTTACAAACGTCTGAGTAAAAACGACCATAAATGATAGCCATCCGGATTAAATCATGCAGTTGCTCAGTGTGGTTATAACAAAGTCTATCTAACAATCGAGGTACTCAGCAAACAAACAATACCCAGCCTTGTGTTTATCAAAAAATGTTTACAGCAAGGAATTACCGAATTTTTAAGACGTGGAATCATCCGAATTTAATCTCGTTTAAATGATTTTGTTAGGGTAGCCTGAACAGAGAGAATGGTTATTTCAATTAGCTTGAGTTCAGCTATTGCAGTTGCATTACTTTGCCAATCAATCGGGAACGTTTTGATCTTTTTTGTCATATAGCCTCTGCTTTTTTGTTTTGTCACAATTTTTTGTATCTCTTACTGGCCTTCAAAGAGGGGGGGGGGCAGATTCCTCATCTTCAGCTCAGTTTTCAGTGTATCTAACAGAGTTGCCAAAATTTTAGAAGCCATGGCGTAAAATAGAGAGACAACCAGACCAAAGTTGCTCATCAAGGAAGTAGTTTTTACAAGTTCATTTAGCCTTAAAGCTACGTGCTAATTCCGCTTGCTGTGTGGCGTGCTTTAGTTTGTATTTCTAGTTAATTGTGCCGCGATAACAAAATCTCTGGTTACGTGTTGTGTATAAATTTTAAAGAAGGCGGCTCGTTAATGTGCGTTCGCACATGATGTTCCGACCCGAGCTCATCTACATTTTTGACTTAATTGTCAACCAAATGAAGAAATAACAAAAATAGATGTTTGACTTTAAAACAATCGTTACACAACCTATCTACTAATTGAATTACATAATGCCATGCCTTATTATCTGAATACTATGTATTTTTAATTCAATTCTTATTTCTACTAATTCAGCTGCAGGAATTACTCTGAGAGATTAAATAAGTTTATTTGGGCCACATTTGTAAACAATTGGGATCTGTTACTACGCGATTGTTCTGAAAGAAGAGAAAAAGAAGCGCGAAAAATGACCACTCAAAAAATGTTTATAAAAAGGCATATAGTCCAAGAAACAAAGCGTCGATGACAAATACTATCAGTAGCTATGTTAAATTTCGGAATACAAGAAATTGGATGTGACCTCTCATTGATGAAAATAAGTTACAATTTGACGAAAAGAACAACAAAAACTGAAAAGTTTGAAAAGTGTTTGAAAATTTATATCATGAACTTTAAGACTAAAGGCTATAAACTGACTAATTGATTCCGGTAACATAACTATTTCAATCTTCAATTACAAGCCTAAGAGACTTGTCTGAAATTTACGGCTACCTATAGAACAAAAACAGACAAAAACAGCAATTTCAAGAAAAAAATTGAGCGAGAAAAGTGTCGAAGGCATTAAAAATGATCTTTTCACTAGCAACTTTTCTGTGTTCAATTTATTTTATAACAGCAATGGGATTCCTATTCTTTTTTATCAATGTAGTTACGAAAAATCATATGTGATCAAATACATTAGAACCACGAAATTTTTGAGAAAACTCGTAGTATCAACGCCATTAATTTCATTAGCTTTTAATCAACGGAAGCCACCAAAATATGCTAAATTATGCCTCCATGGGACAACAAGTTCGTTGGCTACTCATATTTGGTCAATAAGACCTGACAACAAGTTACTGAAGTTGAAAACAACAACAAAGACAGGCAACAACCAAAAATTCAGTAGAAAAGTGCCAGAAGAAAGTGTCGAAGCAATTTAAATCATAAGTTCCTCACTAAAAACTTTATATGTGATCCGTTGAACCTCTTTCCTAAACAAACGGGAACTATCCGTATTAGGTTAATGCGATAAGACTATAAAAGGATCCAAAAATAAGAAAAAATACCCCAAAATTTAAAAAGAATATGAAAACTAGTGGCATTGAAGTTTTAAAGCTAATAGGTAGAAGATAAAACCGCTAACCAGATTATTTTTGGCTGCATTAGAAATGAAAATTAATCCCAAAAGTACTAAGACTGACTGACAGTTCATGAAAAAAGAGTTTAGGATTGGTTAATGTTCAAAAAAAAAATTTCGAAAAACGATTTTTAAAGTCTTAACAGCCATTAAACTTTAAAGCTTTTAACGGAGGTCAATAACTACGCTCAGAAATAACACAATGGCAGGAGAAAATGTTTGTCGTGCATAGATAATCAATAAGAGACCTCAATAGGTCTTAAGACTATGAAAACAACAACAAAATAGGCAAAAACCAAAAACTCATAAAAGAGTGCCAGAGGAAAGTGTCGAAGCCATTTAAATTATAAGCTGTTCTCTGGAGACTTTATCTATGATCCGTTGAACGTCTTCCCTTAGCCAATGGGAACTATCAGTATTAGGATAATGTGATAAGATTTCAAACGGATCCAAAAAGAAGAGAAAGTACCCGAAATTAAAAAAAAAAATATGAAAACTCGTGGCATTGAAGCTTTAAAACTAATAGTTAGAAGACAAAAACACCAACCGATTAAATGTAGCTGCACTAGAAACAAAAACGGATCCTGTAAGTACTAAGACTTACTAACAGTGCACGAAAAAATTAGGATCGGTTAATCTTCAAAAAGATTTTCGAAAAACTTTTTTTAAGGTCTTAACAGCCATTAAACTCAAAAGCTTTTAACGGAGGCCTATGACTACACTTAGAAATAACAGGATGGCAGGAAAAACATTTTTTATGCATAGTTAATCAATAAGTGATCACAATAAGTCTTAAGACTATGAAAACAACAACAAAAACAGGAGAAACTCAACTTTCAGTAGAAAAGTGCGAGAAGAAAATTTCGAAGCCATTTAAACCATTAGCTTTTCCCTGAAAACTTTATCTGTGAATGTCTTTTCCATGCCGATTGGATTAAAATAATTTTTTGATAATGTGTATAAGATTTCGATAATGTGATAAGAGTTCAAAAATAACCAATAATACGAAAATATCCAATTTTTTTTTTTAATTTTGAATTCTTGTGTTATTGAAGTAATATAATCAATAGTTAAAATATAAAACCGCCAACACAATTTAGTTTAGTTTCAATACAAGGCAATTTGAATTTTGTCAATACTGAGACTGACTAACAGTTAACAAAAATTTTAAGATTGGTTAATTTTCAAAAAAAAAATTTCGGAAAAATTATTTTAAAATTTTTAACAGCCACTAAATTCAGTAAATTTCTACGGAAATCAATAATTACTCAAATATTCTTCAATAGGAAAATAGGGATGTTTTTCATGCATAGGTGATCAATAAGTCATCACAACAAGTCTTATAACTATGAAAACAACAACAAAATCAGGCAAAAACCAAAAATTCAGTAGAGAAGTGCGAGAAGAAAAGGTCGAAGCCATTTGAAACCATAAGCTTTTCTCTGTAAAATTATCTTTGATCCACTGAACGTTGTCTTGAAGCCAAAAGGAGCTGTCAATGTTAGGGTAATGTGATAAGATTTCAAAAGCAACCAATAATACGGAAATATCCAAAAAAAAATTGTAAACTTTTTGAAATCTTGTGTCATTGAAGTCATATTACTAAAAGTTAGAAGATAAAACCGCCAGCTAGATCAAATTTGATTACAGTAGATCGAAAGAGGGTGCTGTCATCACAGAGACTGACTTACAGTTCACGATACTAAGTTTGTGATTGTTTAATGTTCTAAAAAATTTTCAAAATTTTTTTTAAAGAGTTAACAGTCATTAGCTGTCCACTCAATGCAATAGATATGCACACTTAAATCTCATTACGGAACATATTGCACTGTTAGTCAATAAGTCCATTCCATAGGTATTAGTAAAACCTCAAAAAAAAATTCAAAATTTCATTTAAAATTACGAAAACCTTTTTTTTGTTCACTGGGCTTCATTTGGCTGTAATGGAGTTTAGTCATTAACGGAACTTCGATATGAAAATTGACTTGTCTCTAGGTGACTTAAAAACGCAAAAAAAGCAGAAAAATTTTATAAAAAAAGAGCTCTCAAATTGATTTCGATTTTTTTTTTATATTGAAGCTCCCTATGAGACCAGAACTAGTCTTTTTTATCGCCTTTAGTGTATTAGGAACACGAAATTGGTTCATTTTCTGGCAAGAAATTTGAGTTCGAAATACTATTTTTATCAAAAAAATCCTAATTTGAAGAAAAATTCACACAAAACTTAAATCCTCGATAACTCCCCGAAAAAAAACGAAAATCAAAAAAATCTTTTTAATTTTGAATTCTACGCTGGACCAGCTTTTTAATGATACCACTCACATTTCTCCGCGATGAATATATCAATTGGCCGAAATAGACTGAACAAAAAAACCCATATGAGTATATAGTTCCTCCCCCCACAAGTGGTGTCGGAACAATAACTAGGTTTTCAAGTCACTTGGATACAACTGACCTGAGAAGGAGATAACGCCACAACCACTAGATAGTTTAGGGTTCAAATAGAATAGAAAAATTTTCTAGTATAGAGAAAAAGATATCGCTCTGTGCCGCTGTACTGGGAAATGTTGGTTCGAGTTTTCAGCCCAATAACACAATTTGTTCCAATCCCACTTGTGGGGGAGGAACTATACACTCAAATGGGTTTTTTTTGTTCAGACAATTACGGCCGATGGATATATTCATCGTAGAGAAATGTTAGTGGTATCGTTAAAAAGCTCGTCCAGCGTAGAATTCGAAATCAAAAAGAATTTTTTAATCTTCGTAATACTCGAGGAGTTATCGAGGTTTAAAGTTTTGTGTGAACACGGGATATTTGCTTGATTTTGTTCACTTTTAGTGTAACTTTAATGAATTTCGATCTTTTCTATTATAAAATATTATTTCAAAATTATATCTCAGGCTACAATTTGCAACAATTTTGTGTTAATAATAAACGAAAGACGATAAAAAGGCTAGTTCTGGTCTGATAACGAAGTTTAATATAAAAAAAAAATTCGAATTCAATTCAAGTGCTGTTTTTTAGAAACCGTTTCCTATCTTCTTTGTTTTTTTAATCACTCTGAGACTAGTCACTTTTCATATCGGGGTTCAGTTAATGACAAAAGTCATTTACAGTCAAATGATGCTCAATGATTAAAAAAATTAGTTTTCAAGGAATCGCTCATGTTTTTTATTGCTTCGACTCTGAGTTTTCGTAATTTTTATTGAAATATTGACTTTAATTTTTTGAGGTTTTACAAAATTTCTGGAGTCCTATGGCATAGACTCATTGACTAAAAGTGCCATAGGTTTCGTAATGAGCTTTAAGTGATCCTATCTAGTGCTTTAAATGGACAACTAATGGCTGTTAAGACTTTGAAAATAAATTTTCGGAATTTTTTTTCAACATTAACCAATCATAAACTTATCTTCGTAATTTGTACGTCAGTCTCAGTAATTACAGTACCCCCTTCCTTTCTAATACAACCAAAATTAATCTGGTTAGCAGTAATATTTTCTAACTATTGGTCATTTGACTCCAATGCCACAAGATTTCATAAAATGTTTTTCTAAATTTTTGGATTTTTCCGTATTATTGGTTCTTTTTGAATTTTTTTCACATTATATTAATATTGATAGCTCCAACTGGATGAAACGTCCATTGGATCATAGATAAAGTTTTCAGAGAAAAACGTATGGTTTAATTGGCTTCGACACATTCCTCTCGCACTTTTCTACTGATTTTTCGGTTTTTGCCTATATATTTTGTTGTTTTCAAAGTCATAAGACTTATTAGGATGTCTTATTGATTAAGTATGCTTGACAAACATCTATGTCCTCTCATCGAGGCGTAACTGAGATCCGTTGAAAGCTATTGAATTTAATGGCTGTGAAGTCTTTAGAAAAATTTTCGAAATTTTTTTGAACATTAACCAATCGTAAACTTATTTTCGTGAACTGTATGTCAGTCTCAGTAATTTCCGGTCTTTTTTTCTAATTCAGCCAAAATTGGTCTAGTTACCGGTCATATCTTCTAACAATTGGTTTTATGACCATGCACGAGTTTTCATTATTTTTTTTAAGTTTTTGTTTTTTTTCGTAATCCTGGTTCCTTTGGAAATCTTATCACCTTATCTTAATATTGATAGCTCCTGTTGGCTTAAAGAAGACGGTCAGTGGATCATAGATAATGTGTTCAGAGAAAAACTTAAGGTTTAAATGGCCCCGACACTTTCTTCTTGCACTTTTCTCTTGAATTTTTGGATTTTGACTGATTTTGTTGTTGTTTTCATAGTCAGTGATTTGTTGTAATGTCTTACTGATGACTTTTGGATGACAAACATCGTTGTTGTCCCATAGAGGCATAGTCTAGCCTATTTTTTGGCTTCAGTTGAAATCTATTGTATTTATTGGCGTTGATACCACGGGTTTTTTCAAAAATTTCCTGGTTTTAATATATTTGTTCGTATTTGTTGATTTTTTGTAGTCATATTGTTAGAAAACAAGAATCTCATTGCTGTTAAAGAATTAATTGAAATTGGAAAATTTTTCAAGGAAACTTTCAGTTTTTTAGTGGCTTTTTTACTCGACACTTTTCTCGCTCATTTTTTTAAATTTGCTGTTTTTGCCTGTTTTTTTATTCTTTAAGTAGACGTAAAATGCTGACCTACCTCATAAGCTTGTAGTTAAACATTGAATGGATGTTCTTACTCGACGCAGTCAGTTTATAGCGAATAATTTTAAAGTTTTTGATATTAAACTTTTTCGAAAATTTTTCAATTTTTTTTAGTTCTTATTGTTCTTTTCTTCACCTTGTAATCTATTCTCATCATCGAGAGGTCCCATACAATTCCATGTACTTTAAAAATTAACATGTTTGTTGGTATTGTGACGTAACTGTTGTTTTGTTTGTAGTAGAATATGCGTTTTTATAAAATGTTATGTGAGTGGTGTATTTGTTTCTTTTTCTCTTCCTTTAGCACAATCGCGTAATAACAGATCCCAATGATTTTCAATTGTGGCCCAGATGAACTTATTGTTGTAAGTATAATTTTAACTGAATTAGTATAAATAAAAATTGAAATAAATTTACATATTACTCCGATAATAGCTAATGATTTTAATGGCTTCAATAAGTTGTGCTTTCGCAAATTGTTTGTTATTTTTTGAGATTTTCTGTATCCTTAGACCGTTTCCATGGCTTAATCTAACCAAAGACATGTCCCATTGCTTTTATTATGAATTTCAATATTTTTACCCAGAATTATTTTTCTATAAGCTAAAGGTGTTTTAGACATTTGAAATTATTTTGTTTAAGAAATGTTTATCGATTTTTAAATTTTGCATTATTATTTCTTCCCTTTGTCGACTTGTTACCTAGTCTCATTATGGAAAGTTTTCATCTGCCGTATAGCTAGTAATTAGTAACTTTGTGTAGTTAAGGTTTTATCTGATTGCATTTTGACGTTATTACTAGGTGCTTTTAAGTTTAGATATTGAGTTTTTGCCTAGAAATTTTTGTTTTTGCTTACTTTGTTGTTTTGTTTTTTTTCTCGTAGTTTTTTTAATGGCAGAACTCGTGAGCTCGGGTCGGAACATCATGTGCGAACGCACAATAACAAGCCTCCTTGTTCCTCCTTCAGTAGAGTGCCTGTTCGCTGATAATGTTTTTATAGCCCTTCCGGTTATTTGGTTTGAAATATCACCACTGCTGTCTGGTTCGAAACAGTTTTCGGTTTTCAATGATAATCGTTTTCTTGGCTTTGATTCTACTTTACTGAGCCAAAAAACTAGCTCTCATCTTGTATTGGTTGGGTTCCAGCAAAATTTTTGGTACTTCAATTCTGTAGGAACTGAAAATCTTAGGCAAAATCAATAGCAGAAGTAGTTTAAAACTAACCTGGAATTTTTTCTAAGAAAAGAGTTAATTCTAAATTTAAAACAGCTAAGAGATAATAAAAAAGTAGTTTGAATTGATAATAAAGGCCGAATAAACAAAGACTTATTCAGATAAAGATTCAATTCTGCATCTACCTTCAAATTCTCACCCTCGAAATAAAATGCCTAGAGCCCAAAATAAGGGACCAATGATATCAAAATGTAGATGACTTCCGAAAAACATACCCCTAAGATGCGTTTTCCTTTGTGATTAAACTGTTTTTGGTAAAACTTGGGTTAAATTTTCTGAACCAAACTTACAGATTAGTACTATACATATGGCCCAGTTCAAGACTTTTTCGCGAGAAAGTTTTGCAGTGTAATTTGTGTTGATCGCATACTTAAGAAAGACCAGCGAGCTAACAGCTCTCAGTAAAAATGGTTCATTTAAAGTATTCCTTTTGAAATTAGCTCGTTGAGGTAACCATAGCTATTGGTTAATTGACTTTAGAAATTTAGCTAATGTTTTTTCACTGAAAGTTATTCCCAGGGATTTTTTTAATTGTTTGATTGTTTTATAGGGGAACACTCTGCGATTAATTAAATTTAATTGACTTCACTTCACATCTGTTTAGTCCAACCAAACTATTTTAGTCTAGTTTTTTAATTAGATCTAGTTTAGTCAGGCGACTATGAAACCTTTTGTTAAGTAATTTTTCATATAGAACATCAAAGAAAACTGTGTACATCATCAGCAAAGGATTTTTTCAAAGAATATATACCGGCTGCGCTCCTTTCAGTAGAGGATTATGTGTAGGTCATTCTGAGGATAGGGTTGCTATTCGTACACGACCTGACTAATAGAACTAACCCATTTAGTATGAAAGGGTGAAACCGGTAGCCATTAACATAGTCTTTAGTAACCCTGAGGTACCTGAGGGGACATTGATCTTATATTCGAATTCAATTGTGTTCATTTTCGAATGATTTGCTTGTTGAGTGGTTACCGGCAAGTTGTTCACACCATCTACGGTCTTGATTTAGGCAAAGGTTGGTAAAGACATCATTTAGTAGAGTAAAGAACCGGTTTTAGTTCTCAATTGTAGAGTTACCAACTTCCTTTATTTATTAACAAACCCTCTATGATTGAAGAATAAATTTTGAAAGTAGAGAGGCCGAATGACATATGCGTGTGTTACCTTTTATCAACTTAGTTAAATAAATTGTTGTAATGACTCGATAGCCCTAAATAAGAGTTGAACGTAGGGCTTGATGTAACCCTTTACTTCCATTAGGAGCAATCAGGTTTGGAAAGTACTACTCTTCCCTGTAGTATGAAATTGCTACTCCTCACTATCGTCTTTAAAGGATGTATTCTAAGTAGACTTGTGGAAATGTTAATAAGATAAGACCACCACTCTTTTTCTTTGTATTACCGATTAAAGCCCGCTGTTGTGTAAGGCTAACGGAGTTGCAAAATTATGAGGACTATGGTGTAAATTTTATAAAACTAGGCCGTGGCCTAGAGGTTGTTGGTTCGACTCCTGTCCGATAGAGGTCTTTTTTTTGCTGATTACTGTGCTGGTGTGGTAGGCTGAGGTGGGTTCTTACGGTTAGTAGGAGAAGTATATGGGACAAGAATTTGAAATATACTTTATAAATCTTTGGTCAATTTTCCAATGAAGTATCTTATATATTATTTTGTCAGCGCTCAGCTAACAAAATCTGCGGTCGTTTTTAAATTTTTCAAAATCTAAAATGACGAATTGTATCATTGTTGCAGGTATTTTTTATCGTCTCCTGTAGGGCAATTAGTTGCACCCGGGGTCAAAATCCACCACATTCAACAACTTTTGCATTTTGTTGGTTTTATGATAGGCGCTCCAAAACAAAATGTCTCTTTTTGCTTGATTGTATTTGTCTGAGTGATGTTAGGAGACAGATGAATTCATTTACCAATTGATTAGCCATTAAATCGGTTGTAATCAGACGCGACCTAGTTCGAGATAAGATTTTGAATAAGGCAAAATTTGAAGTGTGGGTTTACCCGTGTAATCTCGAACACACGCCTATTTGCGCTGATAATCATCTGATCATCATCGAGCACCTGGAACTAAGGAGCGCCGCACATACAAAAGAGGAAAAATGCTACTCAAATTAAGCTTTGTTGAAAGACAGTTAACACGCAAAAGAGATGCTTATTTTAGGAGTGAATTAGCATCAAAAGTAAATTTTAAATTATTAGTTTAGGAGGAAATCAATTTTAATTGTTCACTCCTTTTGTGTCATAATTATAAACTGTCGCCGTCATTTAGATTTCGTTAGAATTGTCGGAACCTTGAACATAAAGAAAATAAATTGAAATTTGGTTTAAATTTCTTTGAATTTTGCACTTTTGAAAGTTGTAATCTCTAAGCATATGGCAACAAATTGTGTTTGCCAACAAACATAAGTTTCAAACAAAGTTTTACTCACCTGCAAAAAACTAAGAATGGGAGGAAACGCTTCTACAAACTTCAGTCCTGGTCCTGAGACAAAGACAACAAACAGTTCAGAGGATAAAGCGACCAAAACATTGTCCACTGGCATTATTGCTGGTCTGACGGGAAAACAGAGTTGGGTGCCTAGAAAAGATGATGTTCTCAAGGGACATGTCAAACTACCAGTCCCAGGTAAAAAAAATTGACGATATTTTAGCTTCATTCAGGATTTTCCGTTCGCTTCTTAACCCTCGCAACATACTCTGGTTATTGTCCCCGCATTTTCTCAAAATGGGGAAGCATGTGCGAGGCTGGCTTTTCTCTTCAGTCAAATTTTGGAAGGAAAAAAAACGAAAAGCAAAAAAAACTTCGCCCGGGAGGGGGGGGGGGGGGGGATGACAGATCGCGTTGAAATTAAAAATAAAAACAAACCGAAGAGATTGATTTAATTTTGAATTAGGTTATAACGAAATTTTATTCTCAAGAGTAATTTTTTACAGGTTGAAGCCTAAAAACTAACAATTTTATTTTAGCTATTTGATCAAAAATTTTGGAAAAAAATTTTTTTGTTCTATTTTATCTCAAAATTATGTTTAAAAATTTTTGACTTCATCTTTCTGTTTTTCGCAGGCTAAAACTTTTGTCTGAACCAATGTCTTTCTGCATCAAACATTTTTTTTTGGAAAATAGGGGATTTCAGGCAATTTTAGAGCTCTCAAAATTGAAAAATCAATTTCGAAAAATTGTGTTCTCTTCTAAATTCAAAAGCTTTTTGCAATCAATTCTTCTTATTTCATCAAAGCTTACTGTTTCAGTATTTTCAGGAACGCCGAGATTTAAAATGGGTTTCTTTGAATGAACATTGAATCAACCAATTTCATTATTGATAAATAAAAGATGAATATCTTTTCTTCTCTTTCTAATTGTTTTCCTTTTATTTTCAGAGTAGATCGTCCAAACTATCATCCTCAAGTATAATGAAAAACAGCACAATTTGATTGTGAGTTTATCAATCGCTATGCTGAAAAACAATATAATTGTTCATAATGTGTGTTTTAAATTACGAAAATTGTCTTTCACTTCTCTGTATTTCGAAATTGCTCTTCTAACCAATAGTTTCCAGTGAGTAATCGCTTCTGTAAATTGAAAAACCAAATAGCTTGTTGATTGTAAAAATTTTATTCTAATAAGCGATGAGTGCTTTTGAACGACCAACAAAAATTTTTATTTTTCTTTTTCAATTCACATAGCAATTACTAAAAGTTTCTATTTCTTTGAAAAAAACTAAAATTCTGGAACACAAAATTTACATAGAACCAAAAATTTTCAATTCTTCTAAAGAAAACGATTACATGTACAGCCTTTAGAGTTCCCCACATTTTGGACACAATTGAAGGTAGAATGCAAAAACTGTCAGAATTCTTAAATGAATTAAACTTTATAATTAATAATTGCTACAATTGGCAGTTTTAAGTAATTTTTAACCAAAACTTGTCTTTTAAACATTCTGCTGATGACAAAGCTGAAAGATTTTAAGAAACGGTTGGGCCCGTTACGCTCAAGAAAGGTCAGAATGAATTTTTTGAAAATCATTTTAATTCTAAATTGTCAATTTTTTATTTTTACCGACACAATTGCCTCAAGAAGTCCATACCTAGTTTTACAGGCGCCACAAAAAAGATCTAAAGCAACGAGAATGAACCATTAATAACGACCAGACTAAAAAGGATTTATAAATGTTTTTCTTTTTGGTGTTGGGGTTTGTGTTTGTGTGTGTATGTGTGTATGTGTTTGTGTGCGATTGTGTGTGTGATCGAATGTGTGCGTGTGTGTGCGTGTGATTTGTGCATGTGTATGTGGAAATGATTCTGCGTGGGCAATTGTGTGTAAGTGTGTGTGTGCGTGTGTGTTTGCGCGTGTGTGTATCCTTGTGCGTGTATGGATGTGGCGTATGTACACAGAGAGAGAGAGAGAGAGAGAGAGAGAGAGAGAGAGAGAGAGAGAGAGAGAGAGAGAGAGAGAGAGAGAGAGGGAGAGAGTTAGTCTGAGATACTTAGTCACTTTAAATGTTAAACACAGACAGAGGCAGAGTCTGTAAAAAAAGGCAGAATACAGAAACTGAAAGAAATAAAAAAAAAGAATAGAAAAATTACTTTTCATATGTTATAAATTGTGACCTTATATGTGTCCGGAACCCAATAATTTTCTTCAAAATTTCTGGTAACACAGCTTGAGATCTTTAATTGTTTCATTTTTATCGTAAAAAATTCAAAAGGTTCTATTTCAAAGTTTTAGGCAATAATTACAAGCACGGATACACTTCGCGCAAAAATCCACAATTAGTTTCTTTAAACTGTAACGAACCTTGATTCAAGATCATTTGCAAAAACTTTCAAAAAGATTTTTTTTCTTTTGGTTTTGGAGTTTTCTGTTTGTGTGTTTGCGTTTGTAATATGTGTAATATGTTGTGTGTGTTTGCACGTTTTGTTTGTTTTGAACTATTTAAAAATGCACTGCATATATCTTTCTTGAATATTTGTAGTGAGTATCTAGTATCTGTTTTCAACTGCCGAGGAAAGCCAGCAGGTTTTTTGGTTCAAAAATTACAAGTAATTTCCCCCAATGCACATAAGTTGCTTCTGGATACTCCCTACAGCTTCTCTGACAGAAGTTAATGGCAAATTTTGCAACCCTGGGGTTAATTTGGGAACATACAGTGCTACGCACAGACTCGATCAAGCCCTGTTGTATATTTAGCATAATAACTGCGTTCGGTCACTAACTTGCAAGATATTGCAAGAATCTCTTAAAGAATGGCAAAATAATAAATTAATAATTCTTAATGCAATAATCTCGTCCGTCGTTTCTGATAATGCCAAAAATCTCACTTATTGGTATCACCCCGGGAAAATATACGCAACCCAAACCGGCCCTGATTAGACCGACTTGAGTCGCGCACGGGGGGTTAACCGCGACCGATCCACAGAGTCTGGCAGCACTGTCTACGGTCTGGATAGTCCGATCAGGTTCCCATCCGGAGTCTGCACTGTCTGATCAGGGCACTACCTACGGTCTGGACAGTCTGATTTGAGCGCAGCCCATAGTCTGGAGAGTCTGATCATAGCGCGATCTAGGGTCCACAGAGTTTTGTGTTATGACCTTGATAGACTGAACAGAGCTCTTTCCAGAGTCTGTATGGTCTGATCAGAAACTTTTCCAGAGTCTGGAAAGTCTGATCAGGACAAAGAGGTCCAATCCAAAATGACCAGTCCCCTGAAAAGATGAAGAGATGGTTAACCTCCGAGGGGTCTGTTTTTGAAGAGCACTTCCCAATGATGCGCGATGAGAATAAAAGACCACGATAAAAACTAAGTTCTGGTAATTGTTGTTGAGCTGAAACTTTTGCTTTATTTAGAACTAATATTTTTTACTGAAGAACTCAAAAACCCTTTTCATAAAATGACGTCCATTTCTCCGAAAATAATAATTTATACCAATGATTACTGGTATTTAAACAGTTAAAATTGTCTGTCTTGTACCCCCAGTGCCCGACCGAAGTGGGTCTGGCACCCCCGTGCGCGACTCAATTGGCCTGGTACACCCAGTGCGCGACTCACGTCAGTCTGGCACCCCCCGTGCGCACAGAGCCAATATTGGTCTGGATGGCCTGATCATAGCTGGCTTGGGTCGCGCACCTCATCCCGGGTAGTTATTTTATGATTATAGAATACGAACAACCAATTTTTATTTCTTGTTGCTGTTGTTATGAAAGGGAAGCATTGTCAATATTTGCACTCTAATAATCATGAACACGAAATGAAAATGGTGTAAAAATTGGTGTTTTGAGCTGTTGTCGTCACAGCAAAATTTTGGTGTAAAAACATTACCGCACTTTCGCTAGCACTCTCTCAACGTTTTACTTCGTTTCCTAGTCGTCCAAGGCGTCAATTTTCGCAATTTTGAGTTTCACAATTTTTTTCTCGACGAGAATTTATTCTGAAAATTTTACAGGCATTTTGTCCTTTATGTATTTCACTCTGTACAGAATATAGGTACACAAAACTCATTTACTTATTAATTTCTTGAAATTGAATTGTTTGCAAAATATTTGTAGGGATACTTTAGATTAATTTTAATTGCAATTGTCTAGAAGTGTCTGTTAAATACTAAATTTTTTATATTGTTTTTGGTCGAAACATACGACATTTATCTGTGGGTAAATTGAGACAATGGATATTGAAGCAAAAGTTTGGGCAGAAGCTCAGAAACCCGTATGCCAACCCGAATAGTTGCTTTCAAGAGTATTTTCATTAGTGTGCCTTGTTCTATCGGTTTGTACTCATTAGAACAAACAATTTTGAATGAAATCTACGTTAAGTAACCAGAAGCAGTACAAAGGACAGGCTAAATAGATCAAGTTCAGTTCACAGAACATGTAGTTTGCTCAAACAATATTCGACTTCTCACAAAAGATCTTCACTAAGCCAAATCGTATATCAATTTAAAAAAAAACAAATAGGATCGGTAATGTGCGTTCGCACATGATGTTTCGACCCCACCCATCCACGTTTTGATTTATTTGTCTGCAAAATGAGGAAGAGAAAGAAATCGTTCAAAAAACCAAATATCTTTCAACAAAAAAAGTGAAAAAAAAACAAAGTTGGATTAGAGTGCTGATGAAACTCGCCATCAATGCGAGTACTGGACAACACACATATAAAAACAAATAACATCAATCATAAATTACGTCAAAAACTCGATGACCAAAACTCGATTAAAAAGCACTTAATAATAAAATGAAAAGGAATCAGATAAAACTGATCTAAACAAAACAACCTTTACTTCATTAGATGTTCATTGGATAGATATCAGAACTCTCAATAATGCGGCTAGGCGACAGGCCGACAAAGAAGAGCAAAAAGGAATCGGCTCATTAAGAAGGCTAATTTATAGGTCATAGGAAGCGATTGGGACTTAGCCGTTATAGACAGTCGTTATCCTTAATTTGTCGGACAAATGCAAAAGTAATTGCAAAACGAAACAAAAAACAACTACGTTAACAAGGCCGCGTTTTTCTACACCAATTGGGCCACCCCATTAATTTGATAATGTGGAAAAGAACAAAAAACTCAGAATGAGCAAATATCCACCGATCACCATTTTATTATGAAAAAGCGTAGTACCAAGACCACAAAACCATTAGTTTAAAAAACCTATAATAAACACTGGTTTTCTGTTTACTGGAAGGAGGATGCGACCTCATCTTACAGAGACCAAACTATAGAAATGAAAGAAATGAGATAAAGGTGACAGAGCTCAAAAATCCATTGTTAAAAAATATATATATTGGAAAATTCGAACAAAGCATAAGCTTTCACTTAAAAAAAAACAGATAAGTTGGCAATTGCTCAAGAAACTAGTTTTGCTGGTTTTGCTTGAGACAAAAAACCAATGGACGACAAGAAACAGCAAATACTGTCAGAAATAAAGCTTTCACAAACAATATATCGAAGCCACAGTTTTGAAGCTATTATATCTTTAACACATAAAAACCATTAAAAAAATCATACTAGCAAAAAGGATTGAATAATTTGCTTGAGTATTTTTTGATTTTAAATGAGTTTTTCAGATAAAGGGTCATTGTGAAAAGACAACAAAAAGAACAACGAAAATTGATCAGTATCGAAAACTCATGAAACTCTTATGAAAACCTATTTCTAAGCTCTGTAGACATCTCGTAAGACCAAACCAACTGCAAAAGTAGTGTTTAGAAGGACAAAGTTGGTGAGTTCTCCCAATAGTAAGACTTAGTTTCTTGATTACGACAAAGAGAACAAAAAATGACAATGGCAGAAACATTTTCTTTAAAAAATTAAATAAAAGCCTATAAAACCCTTGGCTCAATTTAGTTTGCGCAATACAATATTCGACTTCTCACAAAAGATCTTCAGTAGGCCAAATTGTATATCAAATTATAAAAAACAAAGAAGCTTGGTAATGTGCATTCGCACATGATGTTCCGACCCCACCCATCCACATTTTGATTTAATTGTCTACAAAATTAGGAAGAGACAGAAAACGTTCGAAAAACCACAAATCTTTCAAGAAACAATTAAGTGAAAAAATAAAGCTGGCTTGGAGAGCTGACGAGGGTTAAAAACAACTAACAGCAATCATTAATTACGACCAAAACTCGATGACTATATTTAAAAGCACTTAATAACAAAACGAAATGGGATCAGATAAAACTGATCTAAACAAATCAACTTGTGTTTTATCACATAATAGTTGGATAGCTATCCGACCTCAATTATGCGGCTCAGCGACAGGCTGACAAAGAAGAGCAAAAATAACAAAGTTAGAAAAAACGTTTCTTTCTTTGAAAACAACCGATTTCAAACTGATTTAAACATTTTCGTGTCAACTAGGATCATCAAGAAGGCTACTTTATACGTCATAGGAAGCGATTGGGACTTAGTCCGTATCCGTAATATGTCGGACAAGAGCAAAAATAACGGCTAAAACGAAACAAAAAACAACTGAATGTTACAAGAACGCGGTGCAACAACCGTTGAAACCGTAGACTATTTTAGGAGATTAAAAATCGTTGTTATTTTTGCTTTTTTCCAACGCCAATTGGGGCATCCATTAGATTAGATTGAAAACGCGGAAAAGAACAAAAAACCTCAGAATGAGAAAATATCCAAAAATCACACTTTTCTTATGAACTTGCGTAGTACCAAGACCAAGAACAAATTAGTTTAAAAAAACCTATAATAAAAATCCGATTTCGGTTAACAGAAAAGAGGATGCGAACTGTCCTTACAGAGAGAGAGAGAGAGAGAGAGAGAGAGACCTAGCTACAGAATTGAAAGAAATAAGATAAAGGTGACAAAGCTCAAAAATCCACTGATTTTTTTGAAAAAAGTATTTTTGAAAAATCGAACAAAGCATAAGCTTTCAATTAAAAAGAAAACACTTAATAATAAAATGAAAAGGAATCAGATAAAACTGATCTAAACAAAACAACCTTTACTTCATTAGATGTTCATTGGATAGATATCAGAACTCTCAATAATGCGGCTAGGCGACAGGCCGACAAAGAAGAGCAAAAAGGAATCGGCTCATTAAGAAGGCTAATTTATAGGTCATAGGAAGCGATTGGGACTTAGCCGTTATAGACAGTCGTTATCCTTAATTTGTCGGACAAATGCAAAAGTAATTGCAAAAACGGAACAAAAAACAACTACCTTAACAAGGCCGCGTTTTTCTACACCAATTGGGCCACCCCATTAATTTGATAATGTGGAAAAGAACAAAAAACTCAGAATGAGCAAATATCCACCGATCACCATTTTATTATGAAAAAGCGTAGTACCAAGACCACAAAACCATTAGTTTAAAAAACCTATAATAAACACTGGTTTTCTGTTTACTGGAAGGAGGATGCGACCTCATCTTACAGAGACCAAACTATAGAAATGAAAGAAATGAGATAAAGGTGACAGAGCTCAAAAATCCATTGTTAAAAAATATATATATTGGAAAATTCGAACAAAGCATAAGCTTTCACTTAAAAAAAACAGATAAGTTCGCAACTGCTCGAGAAACTAATTGTGCTGGTTTTGCTTGAGACAAAAAACCAATGGACGACAAGAAACAGCAAATACGGTCAGAAATCAAAATTTCACAAACAATTTTTCGAAGCCATAGATTTGAAGCTTTTAAATCTTTAATACATAAAAACCAATAAAATTATCAAACTAGCAAAAAAGATTGAATAATTTGCTTGGATATTTTTTGATTTTAACTGAGTTTTTTAGTTAAAGGGTCTTTGTGGAAAAGACAAAAAAAAGAACCGCGATTATTGATCTGTATCGAAGACTCACGAAACACTTATGAAAACCTAATTCTAAGCTCTGTAGACATTTCGTAAGACCAAACCAACTGCAAAAGTAGTGTTAAGAGTGAAAAAAATAGTGAGTTCTCCCAATAATAAGACTTAGTTTCTTGATGACGACAAAGAGAACAAAAAATGACAAAAACAAAAACATTTTGATACAAAAACAAAAAAATTTAATAAAAGCCTTTAAAACCCTTTGCTCAATTTATTTTGCGCAATACAATATTCGACTTTTCACAAAAGATCTTCAGTAAGCTGAATTGTATATCAATATAAAAAAAACAAGGATGCTCGGTAATGTGTGTTCACACATGATGTTCCGACCCCATCCATCCACGTTTTGATTTACTTGTCTACAAAACGAGGAAGAAGAGAAAGAAAACGTTCAAAAGATCACATCTCTTTCAACAAAAAACAAAATGAAAAATATAGCAGGATTAGTGTGCGGATGAGACTCGCCATCAATGAGAGTACTGGAAGAGACACACATTAGAACAAATAACAGCAATCATTAATTACGACCAAAACTCGATGACTATTTTTAAATGCATTTAATAATAAAATGAAATAGTATCAGATAAAATTGATCTAAACAAATCAACCTTTTTCAAAAAAAAGTTAGTTAGATAGATATAAGACTTCTCGCAGGCCGATATAAGACTTCTCGCAAGAAGAGCAAAAAGGACAAAGTTCAAAAATTCGTCTCTCTTTTTGAATACAACCAATTTCAAATTGATTGAAACCCTTTCGTGTCAACTAGGCTCATCAAGAAGGCTTATTTATACGTCAAAGGAAGCAATTGCGACTTTTCCTTGTCCGTAATATGTTGGACAGCTGCAAAAATAAAGGCAAAAATGAAACATAAACAACAGAATTTAACAAGAACACCGTGCAACAACCGTTGAAACCATAGATTATTAAAAGAGATTATTATATGCCACTAGTTTTGCATTTTTGAATGCCAAATGAGCCGCCTGAGAATGTGGAAAATAAACAAAAAACTCAGAATGGGCAAAGATTCAAAAACTACACATTTCTTATAAAAATGCGTTGTACCAAGACCAAGAAACCATTAGTTGAAAAAATTATAACAAAAATTGCACTCCGGTTCACAGGAAGGAGGATGCGAACTCATCTTACAGGGACCAAACTACAGAATTGAAAGAAGTAAGATAAAGGTGACAGAGCTCAAAAATCCTCCTATTTTTTCAAAAGAAATTTTTGCGAAAATTTGAAGAAAGCGCAATCTTTCATCTGAAAACAAAAACACGTCATTTCGCAAGTGATTGTAGAATTTGAAAAACTGGGTTGTGGAGATTCCCTAATCAAATCCCAACAATTTGTAGATACTTGAATATTTAGAAAGAAACAGAGAACTGGAGTAGTGGTATCTTTGCAAGCCTATTATCCTATATAACAGAGAGGGTTATACCAGGCCCTTCTATTACTCCTATGATTCAGATTGGAGGCAGCACTATTTTTAAATAGTATTAATAAAGTTGGATTCAGAGTTCTCTGGGCTCAAATATGAGCTAAGTGTTTGGAAAAAAGAAAACAATTATAAAATAGTTGGTACTATGATTGAGAAATATACCAAGTTCTCAATGCAACTATGTTATATTAAGAGATCAATCTGTGACCCTAAAGACTACTAAAATTGAAGATGAAGCAAAGTTCGTCGTAGTTCACTCCACAACCCAACCAGACGAATATCAACCACTTGAAAAAAGAACGCAAGATCTATTGCCCATCAGGGACTTCGGGGCTAATACAGACCATGTTAAGTGTCTACTTGGTACACCCATCAAAACTACATGGGTTAGTCGTACTCGCCAAGTCTTCCACGAGCAGGCAACCCTACCCTCAGAGTGGTTTCACTTATTCAGTCTCCAAAGGAGCGCGGCAACTGATACTCATAGAAACTCTCGTCTTGAAGGAGTCTGCAGTCACTCTCTTGATGACCAAGTCCCGGGAGATCGTAACTTAACTTAATAGTCATTGACCTCTGTAAAACCACCTATGTTCTTAAGTAGCTGTGTTACGTTTTGAATTAAAGCCAAACTCTAACTTCAGAAATTACTAGATTTATAAATTAAAGATTGCAAAGTTACCACAGACCTTATTCCTAACTAAATCAAAGCTAGAATCATATCAAGTTTCTTCTACAACAATTCTCTCACTATTTTCTATTTCCCTATTCGATCACTGAGTCTACACCGACTCTATCGATTAATCCTAAGAAGTTAGAAAAATCGAACTAAGGAAATGCTAATACCGCTGAGAATAACGAAGGTTGTATAACAAGCAAGTGAATTTAGAATCAGGAAATTGGGTTAAGAAAATGGCTCAAAAACTAGCCGTTTTTATATTAGCTTATCTTTTCATATCTTGAGATAATTGAAACCTGCGGGCTTAATTTAGCCTAATCGTTTGAGAAAATACCTTATAAGGGCCCTAAATGTGACCTGACTTTTAGAGGTTTTTGTATATCCGTACGTATTATGTAAGGTCCGAAAAATGCGTTCCAGGTCATTTAATCATGCCTAGATCTTCGAATAATAACTTCAGTATACTTTCAAGGTGTTTCGTTTACAAAGATTATCAGGTCCGAATAATATCATTCTTTTAAATGTGGTACCAATTTAGTTTGAGAGAATCAAATCATAACTCTAATCTTGATCTGTACAAATAATTATATTTCTCTTTGGTTTAATTTCGGTTTCGGTTTATACGGTTCATTGAGAAAATTTGAAGGTTAGTTCAAATTACTTTAACTTTCGTTTTCCTGTATTTTTTAAGTTTCAATTTCTACACTTCCCCCTCGGACTCAAGTATAGTTATAATTCATCACAAGTTTTTAGCGCCAATTAAACAAATGGATTATGTGAGGAAAACAAGGATACAAGGTTATAAGAGATTACAAGGAAGGTACAACTCTCATTAAAATGCGGACGACTCTAGTTTGTTCTGCTCTCTGACTCTACAATGTAACTCTTTGCGCTGTGTAGTGCAGTTTTTGTCCTCTGTTTTTTTTTCATAGATTTCGCTCATTATGTGAGGTTGTAGAGTAAAATTATTGGGATTGTGAAAAAAGTGATAACCAAACAGTCCTAAGAAGCCTAGCACATTATTAGCAGTTCCTCCAGCTGTGTTTTGTCTCTGTCGCTCTTGGTTGTTCCGATAAAAATCTCGTACCAAATTTTTGATCGTTGCGGTGTCTATATCAAGTGGTGGTTTTAATTGTAGTTCAACTTTGACTTGTTCTATTAATCTTCTTTGGTAGTCCATGGTGGTACTTAGGGAACTAAGCTCGTGGTTTTCTGGTATCAGCAGGGTGAACGCCTCCTCGAGTATAGGGTTTAGCCCTACGGTCATAACCAGCCCAATTTCGTTCTGACAGTTGTCTGTTGAGGGGCACAGAACCAAGCCTCCTTTAGATATCTCCGTTCCCTCGTCACAAGGAGGTTGTATGATGCAACTTCGGCATCCCCTCAGTCTAGTGCTTTTTGAGGTGAGTTTGTACCCCAAGTACGCAACTGAGTTTTGGTATAATTTGCAGTTCTTTGGCTTAAGCTTCAAGTTTGCTTTCCGTAGGGCTTCAAACACAATTCGCAGATGTTCTTTGTGTTCTTCCTCTGTTTTGCTGAAGACTAGAACCTCGTTCAGAAATATGAGAACAAAACTGAAGATGTAATCGTTAAATATTGCTGTCATCAAACGTTGAAATGTACCTGGGGCATTGCACAGACCAAATGCTGGTCGCAGGAACTCGTAATGACCACCGTCAGGGGTAACTAATGCAGTTTTTGGTATCGCTGACTCTGCTAGTGGCACCTGCCATTATCCGGAGGCTAAGTCCAGGCTCAAGAAAACTTTAGCTCCGTGAAGATGATCATGAATTTGGTCAATTCTGGGTAATGGGAATGCAACTTTTCTAGTTACCTCGTTGAATTTTCTAAAGTCTACACACATTCTACTGCTGCCGTCTTTCTGTGTTACGAGTACAATTGGCGCACTGTACGGGCTTTTAGATGGCCGATTGATATTCCTGGAGAGCATATCATCTACTTCCTGTTTCACAACTGCCATATTCCCGGGAGCTAATCGATAGGGAGAAAGTTTAATTTGGCCAGCGTCTCCAGTATCAATCGCGTGCTCCACTAAATGTGTCTGACCCAACTCTGCATCGTTTAGAGCAAAAACATCCCGAAAAGTGGCAACGGTACTCAATATCTTGAGTCCAGTCTCGTGGTCCGATTTCACCAGGTCGCAAATTTGCTCCGCCTCGTCCTCTGATGCTGTCATGGGACAATTGTTTGTTTCTGTTTCTCCAGGTCTGTGGGATTGAAACTCACTCTCCGCGCCGCACACCTTGACTTGTCCGGGTTTTTCTGTTTTCCAGAAAAATGTCAAATTGACTGTACTGCTTTCTGTGCCCATCATTAGTTGCCTAGACTTAAAATAAATCGACATTTGATTTCCCTGCATTATAGGTGTCCCTAAGATCAACGGTACATCTGTGTCCGGGATGACAAGAAATTCCGTCTGAACGACCATTCCGGGACCGAATGCAAGAATTCCGGTAAACTTTCCTAGAATGCGGAACGGGTCGTTTGTTGCAGATCAAGCTGTGTCGTGGAAGTCAGACTGTATCGTGGAAGTCCAAGTCCCAGGAGATCTTAACTTAACCTAATAGCCATTGATCTCTGTAAAACCACCTATGTTCCTAAGTAGCTATGTTACGTTTTGAATTAAAGCCAAACTCTAACTTAAGAAATTACTAGAATAATAAATTAGAGATCGCAAAGTTACCACAGACCTTGTTCATAACTAAATCAAAGCTAGAATCAAACTAAGTTTATTCTACAACAATTCTCCTAACTATTTTCTATTTCCCTATTCGATCTCTGAGTCTACACCGACTCTATCGAATAATCCTAAGAAGATAGAAAAATTGAACTAAGGAAATGCTTTTACCGCTGAGAATAAGGAAGGTTGTAAAACAAGCAAGTGAACTTAGAATCAGGAAATTGGGTTAAAAAAATGGCTCAAAAACTAGCGGTGTTTATACTAGCTTATCTTTTCATATCTTGAGATAATTGAATCCTGCGGGCTTAATTTAGCCTAATCGTTTGAGAAAATACCTTATAAGGGCCCTAAATATGGCCAGATTTCTGGGGGTTTTGTATATCCGTACTTATTATGTAAGGTCCTAAAAATTCGTTCCAGGTCATTTGTTCATGCCTAGACCTTCGAAAAATAATTTTAGTATACTTTCAAGGTGTTTCGTTTACTAAGATTATCAGGTCCGAATAATATCATTCTTTTAAATTTGGTAATAATTTAGTTTGAGAGAATCAAGTCAAAACTCTAATCTTAATCTGTACAAATAACTATAGTTCTCGTTGGTTTAATTTCGGTTTCGGTTTATACGGTTCATCGAGACAATTTGAAGGTTAGTTCAAATTACTTTAACTTTTTTTTCCTGTATTTCTTAAGTTTCAATATCTACAGTGATCAAGAAACCAGTTGTGCTTGTCTTTTTGAGACCAAATCATAGGACGACAAGAAACAGCAAATACGGACTGAAATCAAAATTTCACAAACAATTTTTCGAAGCCACAGCTGTGAAGCTATTTTATCTAAAATACAAAAAAACCATTGAAAACTTGATAATAACGAACAGAATTGAACGGTTCACTTGGGTCTTTTTTGTTTTTGGGTTGGTTTTTTAGGTAAAGTGTCTTCGTGGAGAAGAGAACAAAAAACTACGAATATTGATCAGTATGGAAAACTCACGAAACTCTGATGAAAACCTGTTTTCAAGCTCTATAGACATTTCTTAAAACAAAACCAACAGTAAAAATTCTGTTTAGAGCAACGAGAATTTGTGAGTTCTCTCAATAATAAGACTTAGTTCTTTGTTGACAACAAAGAGAACAAAAAATTGAAATATCGAATACATTTTCTTTAAAAAATATTAATTAAAAGACTCTAAAACCGTTCGCTGTAAACTGAATAATGAAAATAGATTCATTTATAT
This sequence comes from Convolutriloba macropyga, assembly GCF_964194025.1. Lineage (NCBI taxonomy): Eukaryota > Metazoa > Xenacoelomorpha > Acoela > Convolutidae > Convolutriloba > Convolutriloba macropyga. Next base: position 13,821,026 of record NC_134468.1, read on the forward strand.
ACCCGTGGAAGCACTCAAGGCTTTTGATTGTCATAAATATGCCAAACGACAACAAAAAGAACGATAATTATAGCAAAAAAAATCCTCGTAAATTTTGGGAGAGCACTGATGCGCATCTCTTAAAAACTTTTTATTTCCAGAAAACTCCTAAAGGGAGCGAATGCACAGTTATTCCTTTTTTGGATTGTTCAGAGATTAGGGCAGCAGATTTTATGTCTCTACTTCTTGCAAATTTAAACGAAGTAGGATCGAAAGGCGTACTGGAGCTTTTTTTATTTAAAAAAGTCTCAAATTCGAAAAATTTAGCAAAAAACAAGGATAAAACAAATTAGCGAGCCTTCACGTTTTTTACAACGTTATCAACATTTAGCAAATTGACGAAAAATGGGTCATATATAACGGAAAATGTTAACAAAACAACGGAATTCAGTCTACTTTTCTCAAAAGTTTAAACCTCGGTAAATCTTTGTAAAAAACAATAGTCCAAAAAAATCTTTTTAATTTGATATTCTACGCTGGATTGGCTTTCTAATGTCAAAAGTTTCAACTCTCTGATAAATATATCGACCGGTCAAAACTGACTGAACAAAAGAACCCATTTGAGTATATAGTTCCTCCCCCCACAAGTGGGCGGAACAAAATATTATTTGCTACTTAAGGTGTAAACTGTCATTTAAGAACCTTGAGACATGTTTAGCAATCACAATCAAAGAAGTAGTCAGACAAAAAACCTTCTCAATAATTGCTTGACTTTGCAACTACAAAAATCCTCGGATAAAGTCGAACAAATATATGAAATGGTATTATTATAAACTTTTAAATTGACTGCATTAGAAAACTTTTTGTTTTGAAATTGAAATTAAACCAAAAAAGATGAACCAAAATTTTGATGAATTCTATGTTCCGAAAACGTTCCCAACTTACTTGGTAACAATCTTGCTAATTTCTCGGGCAATAATTTTTCATTTAATTGCAAATCTGTTTTTCACAAAGTGTATATTTACTTGATTACTTTATAGGACATAACCATCTTTAAATAATTTCTTGAAAACTGGTGAAAATGTAGAATAGTTGCAATAAGTGTACCTCAAGGAATGTGTGTAAGAACAAATTGTATCAAGGGCTGAGGTGCCAGACGGAATTGCCCTCTGATCAGACTCAAGTCCGACGCATACGGTGTGTTTCCAGACAAAAAACACATGTTCTGGAATTTGGTTTGAGTGCACATTAGTATGATATGTCACTTAGTTTGATAGTGTGATAGGTGCATAATAGTATTGATAGTTTGATACAATAGGTCAGTAGTGTGATAGGTCACTACAAGGAGAAAGAAGGTCAGGTCACTACAAGCTAGAGAGAAGGTCACTTCTGTATGGCGATGGTCTCATCAGAGGTCAATTCCTGATGGGAATGGCCTGATCAGAGGTCATTTCCGTCTGGCTTGATCTGAGCAGAGGCGGATTCAAACGCACATTAGTCTGATCAGGGAAGATTTCGAGTGCAATTGGGTCTGATCAGGGACCATTTCCAGTGCAATTTTTTTCGACGGATTTTGTGTATTTTTACTGATATATATTGGCACTGCCAAGAGGCAACAAAAAAGCAGCAATTGGATCAGAGAAACATTTAGAGTTTGATGACCTTGATCGAAACCAAAGGGTTCCAGCAGATAGCAAATGGCAGTTCACTTAACAGGAAAGTTTCATTAACTGTGTACCACCACCTTTCGCATGGAAAGCTGTCTAAGTTCGTCCATTGAGTCATAAGAAATATGCACTAATGCTATACTAAATCAATTTTCTTCTCAACAGTTGGCTTGTTATTAGCAATGCTTTTGGATTTGGTTTTCCTTAGATGAATTTAATAATGCAAGCTTCAATTTTTAACAATTGAATATGTTATAGCAAAATTAAAGAGAGTTGTTGTTAGTGAAAACCATTCACTGATCAGACTATTTCGAGCGCAATTGAGTCTGATCAGAGGCGATTTCGGGCGCACAATAGTCTGCTCAGAAATAATTTTGAGCCCAGAATCGGTTGGACAATGGTCTGTGTTTGGTCTGGCCACGGTCGCACAATCGTCTCGCCAATGGTCTGACTCCGGTCTTATCAGAATTCATTCCGTCTCGCAAGGTCTTATCAGAGACAACTCCGAGCGCACTCCGAGCGCACATGGTGTTTCGAGCGCACATCATTCTGATCAGTGGACACTTTGGTCTGAGATGGTCTGATCAGAGGTTACTTCCGGATTGCACTTCTACCTTTTCCATTTTGTATGTGTCTGCTGTAATGTTTAAGTAATTGATTTTTTGCTATGGTGTATATGTTTGTGGTCAGACCAAAAATTCGTTCATAAAATTGAAAAAGTTTTAAGTAAACTGAATGATGCGACAACAGGATTGCGCTAGCCCTGGTCCAATCATTTTTGAACTAATTTTTGTCATAAAAATGAGAAATTATACAGTTACAAGTAGACTAGTTAAACCGGTCCTTTTAATACATAAGATGCTTGTAATAAGTTACCCGACAAAACATAACCTTCAATTGACTTGAATTCACTCCTTTGTTTTCTCCAAAATTTGATTCTGCGCATATTTGACTCTGCAACGAAATTTGCAGCGAAACCTTTTCAAAACAGAATAAAATTTATCATCCTGAATGAAAAATATGATGAAATCACATATTGTCCAATGTGTAAGAAAATGATAAAACTTCCACTCCAGTTGAAGTCAATGTGAAAGAAAAAAATTAAGGAAAAACTGAATAATACTGAATATTAAATACTGAATAATAAAATAAATCAGCTATTAATATTAAGATAGTTGCTAGATAAGCGTCCGGGTCTTATTTCCTAGTAAGAATATTACCAAATCTTACAAAATAACAGTTACAGTTCAGCTGGGGATGTGTATTGTTTACATGGTTTGTTACCAAGAAATCTGTTCCAGGCCTTGCTGTTGATCATTCATATCACACAATGTGGCTTCGTATCAACTGTCACTGTCCGCAGTGTACAACAACCGTCTCTAACCAGAGGAGCTTCTCACCCTGGCACTATAATCCAGACCTGAACTCAAAACCCTCCCCCGATTTCCTCTTCGGCCACTCCAGCAAAGAACCCTTCAGCTCTCAGACCTTTGAGGTCACTCGATGCTGGGACTCCCCCACTTCTGAGAAAGACGAAGGAATGCTGGATGTTGAGTTTCAAGACGGAAGAGACGGAAGTCAACATGTGGGAAAAGTGCCCAAGGAGTTGCTTGTCAAGATGTACAAAGAAACGACGTTTGCGAAACAAATCAGGTACAAAAAAGGAACATCAAAAGGAACGCCAAATCAATATCAATACTGTATGAGCTATGATAATATGTCACTTTTTACACAGAGATGTATACGTCATGGTCAAGACTTCAATTTAGACCTGCACCTCTTAAAAAAGACATAGCAAGTATGTCTAAAAACGTCTAAAAATGGTTGGAAAAACATCGAAAAAAAAACGCGACTATTCTGGATTCGGAAACTTTGATACTTCTTATACGCAATTTTTATAGGTCATTTGTGGATCAAAGTTTTTTTGTTTCTGATACAATTTGGCCAGATAAGAACAATTTATAGAGCTCCTGAAGCCTCTACTCACTGACTAAAGTCTACTTTAGTAAACAATTATTTTTTATAGTAATAGTATTAATATGCGTAGTAATATTCGACATCCTCTCCTCCCCCTTCCAGTTTATATGAAAGAGAAACGTCGGTGGACCTCTTTGTATTTTGTTAGTTAATTAACCTTTTTAAAAAAACTTAGCTTGCATTATATATTGCTGTTTTTGTAAATTTATAATAACTACCTTTAAAAATTGATATAGTACAAAATTTTTGATATTTTAGATTAAGATATATTTTTCATTATATGATTACAGTGCTGCAAGGACTCCTCGACCTCTTGTGGAGCCAGTGGAGCCTATGAACTACACCGATTTCGTCTCCTCTGATGAGTCACTCTTCAGAGCCCTCTCTCAACTCATGTTTAATGGAGTGGTGCTAATCAAGGGTGCACCCTCCCACACAGAGACCATCCAGATGTGCATGTCTAAATTTGGTCCCATTGAGGACACCATCTACGGATTAGATTGGAGAGTCAAGATACATTTGGACCAATCAGAAAACGCCATTGGAGTCAATTTCAAAGGTTCTTGATTTTATGTTGCATTTTGGTTGACACACTTTTTGAAAGATTTCAAAAGTTTTGCATTTATTGTTCAGAAATTTAACACATTATTATATGATTTAATTGCTATTAATTGTCTGTTCAAGGATTGCCAGAGGTAAGTGGCATGGGTCTTCGCAATGTTTCTGGGAGTATTGGGTAATACAAGTTTTTTTTAATAGGTATAAACCAAATATTCAAACTTCTGTCTTCGATAAACCTTATACAAAAGCCTTTAACAAGTTCTCGCGAACAAACTATCAGTTAGGTTGACTAAAAGAGATTCCTCAGATTGAGGCGACAGACTGAAGCGCCCTCTGATCGACTATCTTTGAGTTAACACCTGGGCATTGTGCACTTTAATTACATATTAGTTTGGAAAATTCTTCAAGCGCATGAAAATTTGGACGATGGTTTGAAACTTCTTTAAATTTACTATGCAACAACATAACGCTAATTGAGCATGTAGTGTATCCTCGCATTAATTAATTAAAAGATTTGAAAAACAGATGAAATGCGAAAATGTGTTTGTTGTGTTTATTTGTAATTCATTGAGGCACAATAAGTATGTACTCTACGTGAAATATAAACAAATAAAATTTTTGCCAATTTAACTCAGTAAACCATTATATGTAGTAACTTTTTATTATGCACTGTTTAATACTTTCAAAATTTTTTGTGTTTTTTTTAAGATCGACAAGACAGCTGTACTGGAAATAATTTTCTGATAGCACAATTTGAGCAGATTATATATTTTTTAACCAATTGAAATGAAGCTCAACTGAGACAAACTCTTTTATTTATTTATTATCTTATTATCTTTTATTTATTATTAACTTATTATTTATTTTCCAGATTACCACATGGACCTGGTGTGTTTCGAATCTGGGCCTGGGCTGCAAGGGCTGCATGCCTATCAAGTGGATTCCTCTTGCGAAGGAGGAGATTCACTGCTGCTTGACATCTTTGCAATTGCAGGTTACAAAGCTGAATATTTTTAAGCTCTTTTTTATGCCTAAGCCCGGGTCGATGTGTGCACCGTTAAAAATTGGTAGAAAGAGTGGAAAGAGTTTTTCACCTCTGGTTAACTGGATGTTCAAGCCTGGAAATTGTAGAATAGAATTGATGTTCTTAGCGCTAACATTAAAATTAAAAAATTCAGAAAGTAAAATTTGAATTAAGATTAAACATCAGTTTGCAGTTTTTTAAATTTCAGTTAATAAAATTTTAAAAGTTTAATCCAGCAAAAAACGAATTTATGGCGTAAATTTGTTTAGGTTTTTAGTTGAAAAGATCTTTACGAAGAAAATAGCAGATGATACATTTATTCGAAAACTTAACGCTCGAGCAGCAAAGATAACATAGTCAAAAATATCTCCCCAGCAGCCTTTTATTTGACTATGGTGATTTTCAAGCATTTAGTGGAACTTGACTGAAACCTATAATCATATTTCTTAAAAAATATCCCTAGTTACCTTCCTCAAACAGAATTGAAGTGGAATTAAAGTAGATAATTCAATCTATCTATGACACAAGTCAAGAACTTAAAAAAGTTTAGCAAATTCAAAGGAGAAATAAATTAAGAACAAAGTTGATTTCTGTAAGAAAAATTTTTGTTCTTTAATTTATTTCTCGTTTGAATTTGTTAAACTTTTTTAAATTCTTGACTTCTGTCAAAGATCATCCACTTTACTTCCACTTCGATTCTGTTCGAGGAAAAGAATTTTTGAGGAAGTAAATTTTCCGTTATGGTTAAATTGGTGAAGATAGAAGTAGATCAAAAGTGAATAAAAGATGGACATAAATTGGAAATGGCAAACTGTCCACTCTACCACTCTTGTCCCTGATTTTTAGCAGTAGAAATAGTTGAAAAATCAGAATCAGGGATAATTTACACCTCTCATCTGCGAATTTGATCATTTTTTCACTAAACAGAGAAGATGGGATAACAGTATGATACAGTACGGCTCGAACCTCAATTTTGACAGGCTCCAAAATGTTTTAGCATGTTAAAAAGAAATTTAAATAGACCTATTTCTAATGTCTCAAGTACTGGAACAAATGATTAAGCCAAATTTCTTCTCTTTTCTTAAGCTTCTGTTTGCACATTTTTTAAAGTCATCATAATATTAAAGAAAACAGACAAAAATAAAGAAATTGCTAGCAGTGTATATATAGAAAGCTTTAGTAGTTGCTTTTTATCACTGTTTCTTGACAACTTGGGAGCCTCTGCAGACTGAGGCATGAAACTCAACAAATATTGAGACCTCCCGGCAACCCGCTAACAAATCAAATTCATCCAATACAAAAATTTTCAATTTCGCCACTCTATTTAGAATTCAGTTATTTTAACATACAAAATGTCATGTAACTTGATGATTGAAGCTTAAAAATACTAACAAGGAGGCTCGGTAATGTGCGATTGCCGACACCGCTCATCCGCAATTTTGGCATAATTGATGCATACAGACAGAATGAGGAACAGATAGAAAACCCCAAAAATTCAATTATTTTTCAAAAAAAAATTGGTGTATGAACGAAAAAGTAGCCTCCGAAGCAAATAACTCAGTGGAGTAACAATAGATGCATTTGGTCGATGAGATATGCGAATATTAAGAAAGGGAGTCCAGACGAACAGCAAATTCAAAAACAACAACAAACATTAATTACATCAAAAAATTTATGTCTTAATAACAAAGTTGAAATGGCGTCAGTTAAATGAAACTAAACAAAATAACCTGTAATTCATCAGAAAAAATATAGGACCAGTCCATAATACGGCTTGGTAACAACTAGACAATATAGAGCAAAAACAGTAAATTTGAAAAAATCGTTTAGTTTTTTTTTATCAAAAAACACTTAATTTCAAAGTAATGAAAACCACTAGAAATCAATTAATGATCCCATAGGTGCACGTTTACCGATGTTTCTAAGGATGGGAATTATGAACTATTGGTATTCAGTTTTAATGTGGTTACAAAAAGAACAACAAATAGACAACAAACAAAAAATCAATTAAATTTTGCCAGAAAACGCTTTTGAAGCCGTAAAGGCGTACTTTGGACCTCACAATATGTTCGATTGCACCTTCTTGGAAAACCAATTATGTATTATGTGACCTGTCATTAGTTAAAGCCGGTAACAAGTAGACAAAAATGAAAAAAAGGAGAATTAAGTAATACATGTTTTTTTTCGAAAAAAAAATTATTTCCGAAGAAATGAAAGCTATTAATTACATAATGAAACTGTTAAACAGGTTCGTTTACTCTTCCGAAAGAAGTCCTTGAGACATGCAATTATCCGAAACATATCCTACGTCTCCAAAAAGAACGTGAAATATGACAAAAATCGAAACTAATTCACTTTTTTTTGTGGAAAAACCCTTGTCGAAGCCAGTAAAGTCATAACGAAATCTTTAAAAACATTAGATTTTGGGACACCAATCCCTTTGAAAAATTTCCTTGACAACAATTTTGTCCTATTTGACCTGTAATTAACGAGACTGGTTAACAAAAAGACAATAAAAGGAACAAAATTGCGAAGTTAAATTTTTTTTTATTAATTCTGAAAACAATTCTTTTCTAACTCATGAAAGCCATCAGCTATCTACTAAAATCAGAGAATTGGCCCAACTCGTCTTCCGCGATAAGCCAATGAAACTGAGTCATTGTACAGGAAATTGATTTCATTATACGACTTAAAAGACAAAGTAAAAACGACAATTAAAGACAAAATTAAAAGTTTCAAAAAAATCTTCGAGAAAGTATTGTCGAAGCCGATAAAACCAGAGTTCATATCCTTCACAATTTTGACATTATTAAGTATGTTCTGTTATGAACGCCAATAGTCTGATATATGAACTGTCAAAAAGGTGATAATGTGACAAAACTAAAAAAAAAGTGAAAAAAGGCGAAATACCTAAAAATAAAAAAAAGTGCAATCTAGTAGTATCAAAGCCAAAAAACCATAACTTAAGGTGTAAAACCGCAGTAAAGATTAAATTTGAATTCATTAGAATTCAAAACTATTCTTTCCTTGATAAGACTAAGTTACAAGTTGACCAGATTAAAAGAAAATTGGAGGCAAAGTTCAATAAGCCATTTTTTTAAAACTCAAATATTTTTTAAAAGTTAAACCGAACATAAGCTTTCAAATAAAAAACTAGATAAAAAAATTTGGAGCTAATTAGGAAGCGAATCGGAGCTATTACTAGTAGTGAGCTTCGATTTGAAATATTCTGTTATTTAATTAATATATAAATAAAATCGATTTTTTTTAATGAAAAAGCCCGACTGATTGGAATCCGAATTATTTTGCGGATTTTAGCAGTCCGAGATCGGTCCATAACTAGCTCTGCTCATGCTGTTTGTCCATTAAGAACACTTAATACTTCAAATGCTAAATATATAGATAAATTGTTGGTTAAAAAATAAAAAAAAATGCTGCGTTTTTGATAATCGACGAGTAAAGTTAGCAAGAACCGGCAAAATTTTAATTACGGAGCACTCGCAACGGAAGCTGAATTGAAATAACCCTTATTTGAGTCTACAAAGATTGTGTTAGTGGCCTTTGGATGTGTACTTCCTGCAATTTATTCAAAGTGGACTAAAAAACTTATCTCGTGCTGTTTTTGGTGAAAAGGTCTGAATTTTGAAAAATTTAGCCAGATTTATCGGCAAAAAGTTAAATAAATTAGCCGACAATTTTTTTTGCCTTGAAAAAATAAAATTAACAACACTTTTTTGAAAAAAAATTATCAAATTTTAGCAAAATTAGCAAAAATTCAGTCAAAAACTTCCGGAAAATGTGAAAAAAACAACGTAAACCTCGATAACTCCCTGTAAAAACGAAAATCAATAAAAGCTCTTTAATACCATATTCTACGCTGGACAAATTTTCTACTGAAAACCAGTCTCAACTCTCTACAATGAATATACCGATCTGCCAAAATTGTCTGAATGAAAAAAACCCATTTGAGTATATAGTTCCTCCCCCCTCAAGAGGGGTCGGAACAACAAGATGGAAAAATAACTATGTGTGTGATATCTTCGTTAGTGAGTTAATCTTTATTTCTTGAGCTCATCAAGTGACCGCAACTATCAACTGAAGTAATTAAATAGAAACGTCTTTGTTTGAACTTCTGAAACTTCAGGATAGGTATATGGAACCCATGAATTTTAATTAAACTAAAATGTTAAACGTGAAAGCAAAACATGAAACACAGAACTCAGTTTTACCGCATTTTTATGGTAATTCAATTTGAAATAATTGAAGAATTGGAACAATGACATTGTAACAGTTTTAAGCATTCCTAAAAGTTTCATTTGGCAATTCAACAGGATACCAAAAACCTAGACAACAGAAAATAAATATTAAAAACGCACAATGAAATAGAATCTGCTGATAAATGATTGTTTCCACGCAAAATATTAAGATTGTATCCTAGTCTGTTACCGACGGCTATCTTGCAAGATCTTGCAAGATTGTTGCAAGATATCAGTCGGATATGCTGGAATCTTACAAGATAAGCGTCCGAATCTTGCATCTTGCAAGATGAAGGTCATTTGCGAGAATTCTTGCAATATGAACGTCGGAGTTCATAGCGTAGTGATTGTATTGTCACAAGCAATAGTTAATGTAAATAATTCAACAAACCACTTCAAATCTTTTAGTCAATTATTCGTGCCTTTGTTGGAAATCGAATGGAAAAAATTTTGTTATCATTATCTTATACTTAGTTTTCAAAACTAAAGCTTAAAATTCTGAGATTTCATCACAGAGCCAATTTGAGCTTGTTTTTTCGAAATTTATTGAAAAATAGTAAAGCAGGGTTTACAAAAGAGCGGAAATGTTATTAGTTATTAAATCTTAACTAGATAGAAATTTTGAGCAAAACCGTCGTTAAGTTTCTCAAAAGTTGGATCCGATCATAAAGTTTGATCAAACTAAAATTGTCATCCAAACTTCAAAAATGTGAAAAATCAAATCTCACAGAGAAATTTTCACCACGCTACGAAATGTTCCTAAACCCGACTGAAATTTACTATATAATAAAAATCTTGCTGTATTTGGTTATTAACCAATTGCTATATATAAAACAACCTTGTACGATATCAAAACTAAGTTTGGGGAAACAACTTAGTACATAGTATCGTGACAATCCTTACATACACCCCAATAAACAAACACACACTAAATGAGATCTACATATCGAAGCGTATTGAGAACAATTGCCGTGAGCTGGGTTCCACAAACTTTGCAACCTTACAGAAATCAAATTTAAAATTAAAGCTCAAACTCAAATTGACGCAGGGTTGAGGAAACAAACTATTTCAATATTTACTTGAGATATGCTTCACAAACTTTGTCGAGAAATTCTAAATGTCCAACGTATACATTGATATAAGAGAGATGAAGCTTTCAGGAACAAGAAAGAACAAGAGAAAGGGTTATAAGAATGCACGAGTTAGAGGTTTTGAGATAAGTTGATGTAATGATTGGCCCATTAGGATTGCAGGTAAGTGATGTTGGTTGAGACCAAGTACTGGAAAGGAATGTTCTAGAATTAAAATTTCAAGGTTGCAACGAAATATTTACGATACAAAGTAAAACAGATTCAACATACTAGAATGCCGTGAATTTTGTTTATGATTAAGATCATGTGCATTGAAAAAAACAGCATACTCTTATGGTGCGCAAACTCATATCATACAGTATGCGATACGTCGGTTGGGGGGCTAGTCCGTTCGCCAAAAAAGAAGACGTTCCAGCGTAACGTTTGCAGTAAGGGAAAAAAATTTTGTAAAAAAACTGTCAAAAAATTTAATGTCTAAGCAGAAAGGAGCGGCAGCTAATTGGAAAATAAATTTTTGCACTGAAAAAAAAAGAAATTTGAAATTTCTCAAAAGAACTTTTACAGTTTATGTGTTTTTGGTTTTCCTGTACTTTCATCTGGTTTAACATTTAATAAGATTTGATGTTCTGTCTGATAGCCAGAACATCTATGCACTCGATTAATTCCTAAAGTCACTTAATATCAATCATGGTTTCCCTATTATCTCTCACTAAAAACACTTTATACACACACTATTCTTGTGTTTCATAATTTCTGGATATCAAAGAAGTGTCCGTTACAATGCCCGCTACTCCAAATTATGACAATTTTTTTCATACACATGCACGTGGGGGTGTAGATTGTTAGATTATAGCAAATGTTGTTAGAATGATCCCATATTCTTCAGCCACAAAAAATTGGAACGGACCGTGAATCAGAGCTGTGTGAGAACCATTTCTATGATAAATGTTTATGTATATTGACAACGATAGTTCATATATTAGAGATTTTTTTTTAAAAAAAGCTTCGGAAAGATTTTACAATTATAATTCTTTTCTTGCCATTGTGTTACCAAGAATTTTGCCGAGGCCTCATCAAGATATTTCATTTGGTTCAGTTTTTATTATCATAAATAGCTCGAACTAAACTACAGAAAAGTTTCAATCGAAAAGTTCCAGTAAACATTTGAGCAATAAATTTTGCATAGCCACAAGAATTGGAGAACAATACGCTCTTAAATCTTTTTTTTTGTTCTAAAAACAAAACAGTATCTGATTTGCAGAGGAATTCAGACAACTTCATCCGTCTCTCTTCAAGACACTCACCCAGATCCCAGTGACCTTCAACAGTGTCTATTCCAAGGAAGAGAAGGAGGCTCATAAGTGCAGCCATAAACCCCACATTGAAGTGAACAGGGATGACGTAATCGTGGCTGTCAACTGGGTTCCACAGACGGACCTTGGACTATTCTTGGCTAAACAGGAGGAAATTGATGATTATTATCAAGGTACCAACCTTATCGAACTAGAGATGTCTCTTCCAAGCGTTAACATTTTTCGTTCTTAGGCATTAGATAACAACTGGTAGCATTGTTTAGGTTGACCTATAACTGTACAAGAACCAATTGAATTTTTGATAAATAAAACGAAATCATGAGGCTACAAGTGGAATGACAAATGAAGCCAAAACGAAAGAAATCATTTAAAGTTTACGAAAACACATTGTCAAAGCCATAAAAACGATTAGCTTTTCTCTGAAGACAAAATATATGTTCATTTCGCCTCATTTTGTTGCAAATAAGACTTGTCTTTAATTGGGCCTTGATTTGAAATCATTCTCGATTGTAATCAACTGTAAAATAAACCTTAATACAAAAAATTTTAAAATGAGCGCCACAAAATAATCCGAAAAATTATTGATTATAAGAATCCAAGATGAACCCAAACCGAAAGTACAACTAGCTTTTTGGAGTTTTCAAAGTTTCTGACAGCATATTAAACCAAAGTGGGATGAAAAAAGCGTATTTGGAGCCATTTTTGATTTAAAAATCCGAATTTCGATTTTTTTTTAAATATTACCCAAAAGTTTCGAGTAAAACCATTTGGCAAGTGTCCGCTATCCCCAAAAAGTATAAACAATAACACGTGTTCAACAATTGTCACAAATTGTAACAAAATTGACAAAAATTTTTGGTCGAAAACATGGAAATTGTGAATACAAACAACGGAATTCCGTCTACTATTCACAAAACAGAAAAACCTCGTTAACTCCCTGTAAGAAACGAAAATCAAAAAACCTTCTTATTTCCGTATTCAACGCTGCCCGAGTTTTCTAATGATACTATTTTCTAATCTCTACGATGAATATATCGACCGGCCAAAGATTTTTGAACAAAAAAACCGTTTGAGTAAATAGTTCCCCCCCCCCCCCACAAATGGGTCGGAACATTAAAATATTTGAATGTTGAAAAACCAATATATGTATTCTAAAAAAAGTTTGCAATGCCGTTATTAAGTTCAAACCAAAAAATCCACCAGAAAGCCCGATCTAATTAAAATTTATCGATCGCTGAGCCAAAACTGATTTACTCTTGCTATATAATCAAGATGAATTTTAAATTTTTGAACCCACCCCCTTTTCGTTACTAGTTCATCTCACCGCTTTTGATCTATTTTTTTCTTTTTTCACCTGTGTTATTTCCCGTTTCACTGACCATTTAACACAGAATCAAACCGAAGACCACAATAAATTTGCTTTGAAGTACGCCGCAAAACACACACTTTTGCCTCAAAGTGAACACCAATGTGCTTTTGTGAACAACAATGATAATTGCGAACATTCTCTATTCTTCTACAATCATTTAAGATCTAATTTAGGAACCAAATTTTCACACGAGCTATCTTATTGATCGCAGAGCTACTTAGCTTTTTAAACAATTCTTTAACACATCAGTCTTTATTGGTTGGTTCTCCAATTGACACGTCATAAACAGTATTTGACAACAGTGATAAATTCGAGTAAAAATGTTGGTCTTACGACGTAATGAGGGTTGCAAAAACCAAGATAAAACCAATATTCTTTTTGAGTATTGAAGAGACACAATCGACTGCAATAAATGCTTCGAAATTTTGTTCCGAGAACAAACAAAACCTTTTTTCTTTTCAGCATATTGTAAATTTGGACAGATGATACAAGACAGCAAATTGCGACACAGATTCAAATTGGAAGAGAACGACGTTCTAATCTTCAACAATAGACGAATGGTTCACGGTCGAAGTGCATTGAAATCGGGCTCTAGATATCTAATCGGTGCTTTCGTCACCATTGACAATTTCTTGCAAAAATACAATGACATGGCAATGGATCGGGGTCTCAAACCGAACCCTGTTCGGGTGGGAAACCAAGATCGAGCTTAGAGGATCTCGCTATCAGGAATTGCCAAAATACAGCAGAAAAAAGCTCAAAAGAGAATTTAGATTATTGGATTGGAAAAACTCGCGCATTCGTTTTTATACATATGGGGAACTGCTACGAGAATTATTTAGACCGTTCAGATTCAAAATTAGGAGATTAACTACTGCATATTGCAATTTATAATAGTTTCATACCGGTGTTTAGTGGGGAAATAAATATCCGCACCCTTTTATAATAATTTTAAAAAAGAAGCCGTAAATCAGAATAATGTTTGTTTGTTCCAGTTTACTCTTGCTAATAAGCATTTCACAGTACAAATAAAATATTAACAAAACCAAATTATAGCAATTCAAATGATTGCATAGAGAACAGATTCTACCACGTATAGGTAAATTTTCCTGAACAATGTACAGGTAAGGCCATGTGCAGTTAAAATTTACTGGCACAATTTTCCCCAAAATTGCTTACCAACACACCGTTCAGGTAAATTGCCTGCAATTTTTTTGCTGTTTTAATGAATAAATTTGAATAAAAACATTTCTAGAAGAACTGCATTTAACATAATTTATAAATAATCCTTTTAGAGCGGAAAAACGTTTTAAAGACATTCATAAAGCTTTTATATGATTTTTGCCAAGCTAAAAATAAATGAACCGTTAGGAAATTTAAATTTTTAGTATTAAACTCCTTCTATGACAGTTTAGAAAGTCTAATTGTCTAATTGTTCTCTGGGACTCTTGTATTGAGCAGGCATCTGGTGAAAAGCAGCACAAGCTTTTTGTAAACCAAATAGAAATGTTGACCTAATTAACTTAAAAAACCAAATATGCACTCACAGGATAGGTAAATTATCTGAACAGATATGGTAAATTGTGTTGGTAAATTCACCTGAAACTTGGACTGTTCAGGTAAATTTCAGGTAAATTTTGCAGGAGGGCTACATTCACATTTCAGGTAAAATTACCTGCAATTGCAGGTACATGCAGGGAACCGTGCAGGCAGTGTGCAAGAACGCCAAAACACATGCTCAGCTCGAGTAAATTTACTTGAATTTTTAGGTAAATTTATCTACACGTATTTTAGAGTACAAATCCATTCATTCAAAAATGGTTAAATTAATTTTGCATAACTTTGCCACAGGATTACAATAACTTTGAAAAAAAATCTGCGTTGAACTCCAATTTCAAATCAACTCAGATTCCGAGAACGATTCATTTCGAATTTTGATTTCTCAGAATTGGGCTAAGTAGGATTTGCAAAGGTAAGAATTGAGTCAACTGCTGCACAAAAAAGTAGTCGGAGGGATTGTGTCTCAGACCCACCAGATTCATGAGCTCTGTGTATTTCCCTGCGCTACCCTACCAGTTGACAGTTCAGCTTTTGAGCGGAAAAGAATGCTTGCGCTAAACGCCATTCAGGAGAAAAAGGTAGCAACGTGTAATTAGAAACCTTTAAAGAGTCGTATTTGCAACTAACCAGTCGAAAATTTCACTAATCATTGGCTATGTGTACTGTAAGGTTGCACATAAGTCTTAAAAAATCTTCTTTTGCTTCTTGGTAATTTCTCTTTCGAAATATTTTTAGCGGCTCAAAGAAGCCATAATTTCATTGTGTCCGCGTCCGTTTTGAGCTTAGATAATTTTGTCTAGAAACTCAACCTGGGTTAACTAAAGTTACTTTAGCCAAAATTGTCCTTGGTGTGTACGAGAACTGTTGTATCAATTTTTCTGTAAAACAAAAGATTACATAAGAAGCCAGAAAAATTCAAAATTGGGACAAAGCCGTAGTGTTTCAAAGTATGAGCTTTATGATAAGGTAGGTCCTGTGACAATTTTTCTAAGATTGAAATTAGGTAATATGAACATTAATTTATGAAATCAGATTTAGGCTAACTGTTGCTGTTCTAGTTGGACCGAAATATTTAACTCAAAACGGAAAATTAAATTGCACTGCCTGTGAGCGGGTGGTCTCCAAAAATAACATAAAACAAGAAACATTCATCAGCTTATCAAAAGCTTCCGTGACTTCTGGCTCCTCGAATGCACGCCGTGTACGAAGCGGTTTGCGGCGACGTTTCGGGAGCGTGTGGTTAAAGACCGCAGATGGTCCTATGTGCTAACGCTATAGTTAAGCTCATTAACTCAAACAATGGCTTCTGATGCAATGCTCTGTACTCCTTCATTAAACTATGATCTTGCGGCTTTTGTGTAGACACGAGGTCTTTAGCTATGTGGGTAGTGATTAGAGCAATACTCATCAGCTGAGCTGTAACAACAGGGGCTTGATCTCTGGAGCAGTACACTCTACTCTGGCTTCTATGCGCTTCTGAGTACTTTGAATACTTTTAGAGTACTTTTAGTTGCAAAAATGTTAAGGGCCGACTGTTATTGCTGCGACATTTGGAAACTGATTTGTTGAATACATCATGCCGAAAAATTAGCCTAGTTTGTATTATGAAAAAAGTGACTGAATTACAACTATGCAGTTTTCGATGCTTTCCTAGCGTTAGTAATTATACTCATTCAAGGCAATTCATAAACATATTACCATTATAATCTGTAAACGCTTTCGTTATGCTTCTGAGGAGTGATACAACAAACTTGAACCTAATCTGAAAACCATATAATTGTTTACAACATATTTCGTTTGCTTTGCAATCCTTGATGAGTTTTCTGTTTAAATATCAAAAATTTTTGATATCAGGTTTTTCTCTGGTTTCCTGGCAAAATTGAGAGAATTGGCCAATGTTGAGATATTTTTCGCGTTTCGCAACCCTTTTTAGGCATTTTTTTAAAAAAATATATACTCAGAAATCTATAAGATCTATTCTATGAGCTTATATAGAGTTTTTTAAAATTCAGTAGTTTTTTCGAATTTTTTGCTTCAATTTAAGGTGTGTAACCATTCAAGACCGTAACCATTCAAAATACTGAAAATTACATCAATTTGGATAGCTTTAATTATTCTTAATGAAATTTTGAATTTCCGATTTTTTTTCAACATAAAAAAAGGGTTGCGTTATTGGTGACTCAGGATAATTGTCGCAGCCTCAACAGGAAATGTCCAACAGAGAGGGATCAGTAAACAGTACCTATGTTTGTCAGTTCAAAATATAAAAATTTCAAAAGTCAAGTGGTAAATACTTGTTAGGTTCAGCCCCAAAAATTTTGAAGACAAATTTTTCCTGAGTCAGACTCTTTGATTTGGCGTATCCATCAATTCGGAAACTTTTTTGCAGTCAACTCCGAAAACGTTCTTGCCAATTTGTAACTCACGTCCGGACCTCCGAACAAATCTGCGAACTTAATGAAGGGGATAACACTCACTCATCAATTAAGTACTACATAAAGTTGACTCTAAGGCAATTGCCCCCAACAAACAGTAAAAGGGGAAGATTTACTGTCGTGTTTTTGAAGATAAATCTCCCACCCAGCAAACAAATGCAGTAGCCAAATCAAAACATTTCTTCTCATGCATGTCCAAGTTCTTTGAACTGTAGAAAACATGCTTCGAATAGCTCCCAAAACACCGTTCTCCATTTTTCTGATAGAGTTTATCTGTCAAAAAACTACACAGCTAACAGCAACTGTTTTTTAAATGGCGGTGAGCTTCCTTGTGGGCAAAGCAAACTTCGTGTATGACAACTACATACTCACTGAACACTCACTGATAATATCACGGATGAGGTAATAGATATCAAATTGCTTTATTTTACTGTAATACCATGCGTCAGTCAACCACTTAAACCATTTAAATTCAGTACATTTGCGAAAAAAACTTTAAATGTAGGCATTGCCATAATTATTACTAAAGTACTGCTTGTAAAACAACCGCACCTAGAAGGTTATTGACCTTTAAATTACTTCTCAAAGACATCAATATGACACGTGAAAATGAGAAAATGATGTGTACCACGCCATCCGCATAATAGTGTACATCGTTTCTGACCATAAAGTGCTCACCCCTCGCTGCACTCTCAACCAGGGGTTACGTTTTAGGAAGCTCATCAATTTCTTCCTCATGTTTAGGTCCGACTTGTTTCAAACGTCAATATTGAGCGCTATTTTGAGTTAGATTATCATATAAAATCTGCGTGCAACTTGAAATTGAAAGGAAAACTTTAACAAGTTGCTCAACGATCTGCCTCGGATGAACATGTGCAGGAAATACACATGCCAATGGAAACCAATGTGCTTAACGGTCAAAGATTTAATGTCGGATAGCAATCTACGGGCTAAAAAAAATTACGAAATGCCCAATATTTTTTTATTTCTAGCGCTGGTTGAACTGAAATGTTCAGAAAAGGGGCTAACTAAGAAGAAGCCACTCAGTTTGTTAATTTCCGGTTGCTAACCCGAGCAAGCCCGTTTTTTTATTTTGCAATTGATCAACTAAATCCCACTGCACAACCGCTAATAAGTAAATTTTAACCGGACAGATTTACTACAAAACATAAGATATGTCCTCCTACAGTTCAGGCAACATTCATTTGTCGTACCAACCGACCTAGAGGGAGTTTTTTTACTAGTCAAAGTGCCATTACGTTACAATCTATCTTCAAAGTATTTATGGCGCGAGAACATCACATCGAATTTTTTAGTGCAACAGTATAGTTTTTTGGGTCTGAAAACTTGATCAGTTATGCGACTCACGCAATACAACGCGCTGAACGAGATAACGCTGTCGATTAGACGAATGGTCTAAAATCCCTCCATGAGAACTTATATTTGGAGGATTTTTTAGATTCAATTATTCCAATTGTTTTCGATCTAGCTGGGTTTCCAGTTACTAAGTTTGTGAACAATTCGCCAGATTTGAAATCCCAAATTGCCGGGTCTTCTCAGACCACTGAACTGAAAATGATTTTTTCATCTGAGGAAGAGTTCTCTCATGTGCTCGGGCGTAATTGGCATCCCAAAATTAACAACCTTGTTGTGAGCACGGCTAACTAGCATCACTTTTGCAAAACTATTAACGAAAAGTTTTATTTGCAAGCTTCCGAAGGAAATATGACGAGCGGTAATCGTGACTGCAGGCAAAATATTTTTTAAGAAAGTACACTACTTTGCACTGGATAAATTCAACACACAAACACCTCATCTTTTTGCGTATTGTGCTAGTGAAATCTCGGAGTAAAATATTATTGATCAATGGAAAATCCAGCAGATGAGGTCTCACGTGGTTTTTCCGCTGACATTTGGCAGTGTCACATGGATGGGTTGTTGTGGACTTCCGGAGAGCTGAGCCATTCACTTTCTTGCCCATTACTGGCGTTGTCGATAACAGCAAGCTTAACGTTGTAAATAAAGAACAAGATGATACTTCCACATCAGCTTTATCCGCATCGGCAACCAAACCCGCTAAAGAACAAAGCATCCCATTTGACTATTGTTTTTTTCACAAATTGGACATTGTTACAGCTTTTACGATCCGTATCAAGAAAATTGACGAAGCCGGGGGCCATCTCCATTACTTTTTTTCATCAAGGAGTGTCTTTTAACATCGACTGTTCCAGGAGATTAGCCGTTTCACTTTGTTCTCACCATTCTTCGAACATAATGGTCCGTTGCGCTCATCTGGTTGTATCAATCCAATAATTGATGCCGAGTTTGACTTTAGACATCCAATAGTGTTAAGAGCGTGTCACTCCTACTAACTATTTTTTGCCATACAGGAACCATAATGAGGTCAATAAATACCTGCGGTCAAAGGCCGAGGAGTGCTACGCCATCCTCAAAAAACGTTCTTCACTACATTCCATCAATTTAAAGTGCGTTCTGTCCAGAAAGTGCTGTGAGGCAAATCTTCAGCTAAACAAAGCAAACCTTCCAACAGAAAAACTCGATTAACGTTCTCCCTCCTTCACAAACACTGAAGTGGACTTTTTTGTGTTGCCCATTTTAGGTTACGATTCATCGGACTACCAAGAACAGGTCGGGATTTCTCTTGAATTATCTGACTACTCGTACCTGTTTTTTTTCACGGTAACTAGTTGCTGTGTAGTTGGAACGGAGCGGCTCGTCTCCCAGTATGGTAAGCCCACTATGACTTCATCAGAAAATAGAACGAAATTTTTTTGATACAAGTAGCTGATATAAGAGAATATTGAGAAAGGGAATGTCCTTGCTGGGGAAATACCGCATAAAGGAATTAAGTGGAGTTCCCATCCGCTCACTGTTCCACCCCAACATCGCATCTGGGATCGGTTGGTCGGCAATTTTAGGACAGTACTGTACATTATTCTCGCACACGTTGCCTCTAATATGAGATCTCGAACACCGGTTTTTTTTCTAGACAAATACGCATTGAAGGTGCGTCCATTAACGCCCATAAGCGGCAATTCCTTCAGTTTAAGCTCCATAACACCTCATAGAACCATTTCTAGGTTGATCATAGTAAATTGTCCGCTCGCGCGCAGTTCTATTCTGAGAAAAATTGTGCACGTTGGCATATGGAGTAAAAACGCACTCTGATCAGTAGATCTCAGAGTTAAACGCCTGTCGAGCAGCGCCTGAGGAACACTGACTTTCTTTGGATAGTCGATGAAAGCTAATCTAGGAGTTACTGACCCACTGCTGTTATCGAAGAACTCCCTTTTTGTCGCAACGGTGCCGCGCTTTTCACCATTGTGCGTACGTCGTACAGACAATTAATCCAACCGCTCATTAAGCTTGTCCCGATCCTTAATCATCTACTTCCGGGCTGGAGTTTTAACTTCTTCTCAAGAAAGAATACATCCACAAAGAAAATTTTAATGCTTCATTTTACTTGGCATGCAAGAATCGTGCACTCTTAAATGCTTTCAAATCATTTCAAAATCTGTGAAAAAATGTTCTGATATCCTATTTTTCAATAAACCTACCAATAAACTAAATTGATTGCACTCTTTTTAGTCTTCACGTTTCAAAAATGTACCGGTGACCGATCTTAGACTTAGACTTGTTAAAAGTGTTGTAAGATCCGCATTTTTGATGCAGTTTGCAGTTGTTTTGACGTTTACGAAGATAAGATGCTTGTTAAATAAAGTTATTTCGATTGTGCATTTTAGCGCCTTTAGTCACTGTTGCCCCCAAAAGACACAAAAAGCTAAAATGTACGTACGCATTGCGGCGCAATTGACTGGAAAGCTTTGAAACTTTTGAAATGAGAGATGGTGGCTTGCATAACTTTATAGTCAGAAAATAGAGGTGGTACAACCTAAATAGCCGGAATTCAACAAACTATTTTGTTGTTCAGCTCCGAACCCTTTTTTATTTACAATTGCCCGCGATGGTGATTTGGACTTGGATTATTGCATGGGTCTATTGTAAACAAAACTGTTTTTTACACGAATTAGGCTCTCTTTTCTGTATAACCAAAAACTTCTTATTGTGCTATCTACTTATGAAATTGAGAAGGTTACAATCAAGATTAGTCCAACAGTTTATCTTGCTGATGAAGGTCTGAAGTAGAAACATCAGCTTCTCTCTTCCTCAAATATCTTCTGTACTTTTTCACTTTTTTTTCGTCCGCATCATTGGGCCCCAAGAAAGAATCTTGCTTCTCCTCGAGCAAATAACGGATAATATGTCGCCAATGACCCCTGCTTGCGAACAACTTGCTTTTTCTTATTGACATGTCCAACACATTTTCGTTCTCATGGTTTTGATTGAGAAGAAGACTGTCAGGAAACCCTGCTTCCATTATCAATCTCGCAATTTCCACCATCTCCTCACCTAAGGATATTTGAAAAATGTTTTATGGTTTGATAGGATCTCAAAGCATGAGGCTTGAGAAAATTGTGAATAAATACAAAAAAAAATCATTGAAGACGTTTACTAAAAAATGAAAATAATGGTAAATACAAGGCTTGAGACTACGACCAAAGGCCAACCAGCTCACTAAGGCTGATAATCTCAAATTTTCCCAGCCAACTCTGATCAGACCAACTTGGGTCGCACACAGGGGTCATCGTGCGATCGAAATTATAGGGTCGGGAAAGTGCTACGATCGAGTGATAGTCTGGAAAATGGTAGCAAAAGGGTCAGATAAAATAACCAAAGTGTGGACATAGTCTGGACCATGGTCGCAAAGAAGTTTTGTGAGAGACCAAAGTCTCAGAAGATCTGAGACTTTGATTTCAGAAGTCTGAACAAATCTGATCAGAGGTGGCTTGGATCTGGGACCTTAACGAGGGTCGTATTTACCATTACTATTACAATTAAAGGGTGCACTCGGCTCCTAAAGGGCTATATTTGCTTATTAACAATAGAATCACTTTTTACAATTTTACAGAAAAAACACTGAAAATAACCATTTTTGTACGACTTTAACTAAACACTAAAATAAACATTATCTAACATTTTACTAAAATATCGAAAACAGCAAACAAACATTTCATAAAAGCCATCCAATACCCTAAATTTATGGGTCGTAGAGTTCTAGACCTATTCAAAGAGCTATAATAAAGTAAAAGTAGGTCTAGACCATGGGTTGTCGAGGCGTAGATCCAAATATCAATGAAATTAAGCATTTTTTTAAAAACAATTTTTTGTTCAAAATTTTACCATAAAAAGGTCTGACATTAATTGTGAAACTTGTAATCGAGAGTTTAAAACTACTCAACAACTTTAAAGACACTACACTAGTAAAATTCATCAGGATAATTCTAATAAACAATGAAATCAAGACATAATGAATAAACTAGATAATTACCTCAAGTCTGTACCTAATACCGCAACAAGTTTCAGTATCTCAAACATACAGGTGAAAACATTTCTGACCAAATGATTGGAAATCACCCTATAATCAGAAACCATCGTGTGATATATCGAGAAGTGGCGAACTTAGCAACTTAAGTTAAAACTTCGATATAGAAAGAAACCTTTCTTACCTGATGTTTGGTGAAGTGAAATTGAAAAATGGCTTCTAATTTGAACCGAATCGTCGATTCAAATTTGTTCATACCACAAGTTTATCAGTGTACATAAACTATAAACTTGTGTGATAGATTCGGCCTTCCCATCACCAAATATGATCAGAAACCAACTCTCCGACCCTCCGAACAGATAGAAATGACATGTTCTCAGGTAGGGAGAACAACGTGTTAAGTGCAAAAAACTGCATCTGTACTTGCCATATACGGCAAGGGGAAAAACATGTTTACAACTAAGGTATAAGTTAACCCATATCAGTTTATCTATATCTAGACGGATCTTTAGATTTTCATACTGATACGGACTATTAACACCTGTGAAATTTTGTACATTTAGGCCATTTTGAATTCAACTATTGGAATAATAAATTTCTTATTACTCGTGCACGAGACCTCGACAATGGTGTCCAGACCACCAAACGACCAACAAACCTTGGATCTGCAGAACGCTGAATTCTGTACTGCGTGGATCATGTCTTTTGTGGCGAAATGTTGCCCAGAGAAGAAAAAAGATAAAGTCAACACCAACAGTAAGATCGTTCATCTACAAGTAATAAATCTTTTTCTTAGTATATGCGGCCAGGACGCACTTATTAAACTTAGGAGCCTTATAAGCCCCAAAAAATGTTAAACTTTCCTTTTAAAGAGATCAGACAAGCTAATCAAAACTATATTTCCCCTAAAGAGAGAGTAGAAACGGCAGAAAAGGCTAAATTTCTGTCCATTGTCCAAAGCGTTGGAGAACCTGACGACAATTTTCTAGCGCGCCTCAGAGAAGAAGCACGTTATTGCGACTTCGAAAAACTTTAAACAGTAACCCACCCTGAAGAAGAGTTGGTAAAAAGTAAATTTATTTCACGTTTGAGAGATCCTGAGGCCAAATTAAGACTATTAGACGGCATTAAGACTAAGCCAACGATGTCTCTGTCTGAAATGACAGAGAGCTTACAGTTCAGAAGTCAAGCAATGGATTTTGCGAGTTCTCAACAGGTAATAGACCATTTGTAATAAAAGAAGAAGTGGGATGCAACTTCAAAAAGCCCTTCAGAAAACCTAGTGAAAAGTTCACTGGTAATAAAGGCAATGGTAACTTATGTCATAGATGTGGAGGTAAGCCTCACAGTAGCAAGCCGTGTCCACCCGTGAACAAGAAATGTAACACCTGTGAAAAGGTGGGGCACTTTTCAAAAATGTACAGAAGTAAAGCCCAGACTAAGTCAAGTAAGTCTGACCAGCAGAACAATTTCTGCGAGGAAGAGGGTAAGTTGTCTGGTCAGAGAGCATCCGAAATGGAGAGGGGAAGGTACTATACACGGGATAACGTGTTTAACATGTCGGTGACATGGGAGTACATTACAGTAAAAGACCATAAAATAAAAATGAAAGTTGATGCTGGTGCTAATAGCACCGTGATATCATCATTAATCTGGACTGAGCTTGGTATACCTCAGTTAAATGGGAAAGTCAGACGTCTTGAGTCCTATGACGGTCATCAACTGACGCTTCTGGGATCACTAACATGTGATGTGGAGTGGAAAGGAAGCAAGTAAAGGCAACAGAAACTAGCAGTTGTGCAATCCGACCAAAATTTTGGGCTTCTTGGGAGAGACATACTACCCCAAGAAGGCATCAATGCAGTGAGTGATGAAAGACTACCTGCATTCAAAGGATACAAAGCTAATGTGAAACTCATACCGGGCTCACAGCCAATGTTTTGCAAAGCCAGAAACATACCTCTGCCTCTCCAAGACAGGATCAAAGAGAAGCTTGAGACAATGGTACGACAGGGCATCCTGGAGCCAGTATAACCTGGTGGGATCACAAATGAATCACCAGTAGTGTGGCAGCGGAAGAAAAATGGAGCTCTGAGACTATGCGTGGACCTGAAAGTTTACATCAATGGCAAAGTTATGGACGAGGACTATCCAATCCCAGAAATGGAGACCATTTTCCATAATCTCCATGGGGCCTCTTACGTTGAAAAAATTGACTTATCAGACGCATAATATCAAATTGAGCTGGACGAGGATGCAAAAAAATATGCACAATCAAGACATAGCAAAGATTGTTCAAGATGTGCAGGCTTCCTCAGGGCCTAAAGAACTCTTCATTAATCTTCCAGAAATGCATTGAGTCAACTCTCAAAGGGATCAGGGGTGTGGTCATCTTCCAAGACGACGTCCAGGTATAAGGAACAACAAAGGATCAATAAGAGAAACGATTGCTTGCAGTCAGGAGCCGGTTACGTGAAAAAAACTTCACCACCAGTGAGAAGAAATCCATTTCAAAACCAATTTCAAGCGTAAGTTTTCTTGGTTACTGTGTTTCAAAAGAAAGAATGGCATCCGATCCTAAACATGTCGAGAAAATCAAAAATGCAAAACCGCCATCAAATTTGAAACAACTCCAGTTCTTTGTCGGCTTAGCAAATTTTTTTTGATCGAATGATGCCGAATTTTGCAACAAAAATGCAACTCCTAAACTAAATTCGAAAGAAAGATTTCAGGTGGGAAAATGAAGAGTCAATGTGCTAACCCTCTTGTACAGCCTTACAGCTTGACGAAGGAAGCAACCGTGACAACAGACGCCTCAGAGAAAGCTAAAGGCGGGGTATTTTCACAAGAAGGACATCCTGTGATCTACCTCTCGAGGAAGTTGTCACAAGCCAAACGAAGTTACTCAAACATTGAGCGAGAGGCACTTGCAATTGTCTTTGTGGTCACAAGATTGAAACATTTCATTATCGGAAGAAGTTTCACTCTACAGACTGACCACAAACCTCTCAAATATATCTTCGCCCCAGACGAAGAAATTTCTAAATCAGCATCAGCAAGAATTACGAGATGGGCGATAGAGCTGCTGATGGGATTTGTCTTCGAATTGAAATATACACCCGGAGAACAGATCCCCCACGCTGATGCTTTGAGCAGACTAGACTCTGACGACGATGATGACATTGATCAAGTCTGTTTTGCTCTTGACCATATCTACTACGTCCAATCCGACCTGGTGACCCGGTCAGAGATCAAAACTGAGCTGGGATCGAATCGACTCTTTCAAAATGTCATCAAACGAATAAACAGTGGCATCTGGAAATAGTGCTCAGAAGCAGAGAAAGGATTTGAAAAACAGAGAGACGCTTTGACCATTCGCAATGGAATCATCCATCTTTCGAGGAGTTGTGCCTTTCATTCCACTCAAACTAAGACCCACGGTGACGATCAAAGCTCATGAGACTCACCCAGGCGGAAATGCAACTGAAACAGCAGTTCGAATGATGGCTTGGTGGCCCGGCATCAGTCAAGATTTGCTTCGATATGTTAGTAAATGTAAAGAATGCCAAGAAAACAGGCATAGCCTGGGGAAGACCGTATCTACTTGGCCGGAAGCTGAAGTTTGGGAAAGACTCCACATGGACTGGGGCTACTTCAAGGATCAAGGTAATATATTAGTGATAGTACACGCTGGATCAGGTTGGATAGAAGCCTTCCCTGCGGAAAATAGAACCTCACAAACAGTGAAGGTGCACTTGAGTCAAGTTTTTGCAAGATTTGGGATACCAAGAATTTTAGTATCAGACAATTGTCCTGAGTTTGTCAGCAGTGACCTAAAGCAATGTTTTGAGTCACTGGGGATTAAAAAGATGGAATCTCCCATCTACTATCCAAGAGCAAATGGGATTGCTGAACGAGCGGTCCAAACAGTGAAACAAGCTATTCAAGCCTGGAGTTCAAATCTGAATGTGTCATTTGGCGCTTTCCTACAGCGGGCTTTGATGACACATCGGAACACTTCCAAGACGCGGGGCAAAACTCCTGTAGAAGTGCTAGTGGTACGCAAAGTAAGACTTCCACCAGTCACTGATTTTGATCTGTGTGAACGAGTCCTCTTCAAATCGACGAACAGTTCACCAACGGTTCCAGTTACTTTCATTATACGTAAAGGAATGAACTTTTCGCTCATTCAACCGGAGAAGTCAAGCAAGACACTGCTTTTTACCGACAACCAAATTGCACGGCTGGAACCTGACGACATCACGACTGATTCTACTGACTCACAGTCTGAGAGCAGCAGTGACGACAAAGACCTGACATAACCCAACTCTACTGAAGATACCTCAGTAGTTGAAGGGACAAAACCTTCAGTGGCCACAAGAACTTCAAGCAGAAATAAAAAACGACCAGAAAGTTTTGGAGAAGCTTTTCCTACAAACTTGCTTAAAACAGGAGGGGGGATGTGATATAACGAGAAGTGGCGAACTTAGCAACCTAAGGTAAAACTTCGATACAGAGAGAAAAAATTTCGTACCTGACGTTTGGTGAAGTGGAATTGAATAATGGCTTCTAATTTGAACTGAATCGTCGATTCAAATTTGTTCATACCACAAGTTTATCAGTATACATAAACCATAAATTTGTGTGATAGATTCGACCTTCCCACCAGCAGATATGATCAGAAACCAACTTTCCGTCCCTCCCAGTAGATAGAAATGACATGTTCTCGGGTAGGGAGAACAACGTGTTAAGTGCAAAAAACTGCACTAGTACTTGTCATATAGGGCAAGGGGAAAAACTTGTTCACAATTAAGGTGTAAAATAACTCATATCAGTTTATCTATATATATATATATATATATATATATATATATATATACGCGTCTTCAAATTTTCATACTGATACGGACTATAAATACCTGTGAAATTTTGTACATTTAGGCCATTTTTAATTCAATTATTAAAATAATAAAATTCTTGTTACTCGTGCTCGAGACCACGACAAATCGAAAATACTTTTATTAGAAAAGATACAATTTGGGAAAAAGGTGAGTTTAGAATGCACCATAAAACTATTCCACAACTGTGTGTATCAGCGTATCACAATATACAACTAAACATTTTAAAAACCTCAATCAGAGAAGAACACACGAGAGTATCAAGAACTTTAAAGATTTCATATTATAATTCAGTCGGTTGAGGCTAAAAGTTAGCAATAAAGTCACAATATTTTATTAACGTAACGTAAAGAAAGCGGAAGATAACTTATTTAATACGGATTATATTAGCCTCCCGGGCCGAAGAATGAGCGGAAAAAAATGCAAGAAATGAGTGGAATTTGATCGGACAGTTTAGCAAAATCCGCTCAAAGCCCTTAAATTTTTTTGACCGGAATGAGCGGAATTTGAGCAGAAAAAAAATGCAAGTAATGAGCGGAATTTGAGCGGAATAAAAAATGCAAGAAATGAGCGGAATTTGAGCGGAAAAAAAATGCAAGAAATGAGCGGAATTTGAGCGGAATAAAAAATGCAAGAAATGAGCGGAAATTGAGCGGAATAAAAAATGCAAGAAATGAGCGGAATTTGAGCGGAAAAAAATGCAAGAAATGAGAGGAATGGTCGGAATGAGCGGATTTTTGAGCGGAATTTGAGCGGAAAAAAAGCAATAAATGAGAGGAAAAGTTGGAATGAGCGGATTCTTTAGTCTGATCAGAGGACGTTTCGAACGCACTTTAGTCTGATCAGAGGACGTTTCGAACGCACTTTAGTCTGAGCAGGGACGTTTCGAGAGCACTTTTGTCTGATCACGTTTCGAGAGCTGATATGTTTTGTCTGATATGTTTTGGGTGTGTTCCCCTCCTCCTTCTCTCAACCGGGCTGGGGACCGGCTACGGCGGAGTTACAAACAAACAATTATAGGAGATTTTGAGAAGAGCTTTAGTCTGGACCATGGTCTGGGTTCGGTCTGATCAGAGGTCAATTCGGTCTGGAAGGTCTGATCATAGTCTCTTTAGTCTGGACCATGGTCTGGGTTCGGTCTGATCAGAGGTCAATTCGGTCTGGAAGGTCTGATCATAGTCTCTTTAGTCTGGACCATGGTCTGTGTTCGGTCTGATCAGAGGTCAATTCGGTCTGGAAGGTCTGATCGTAGTCTCTTTAGTCTGAACCATGGTCTGGGTTCGGTCTGATCAGAGGACGTTTCGAACGCACTTTAGTCTGATCAGAGGACGTTTCGAACGCACTTTAGTCTGAGCAGGGACGTTTCGAGAGCACTTTTGTCTGATCACGTTTCGAGAGCTGATATGTTTTGTCTGATATGTTTTGGGTGTGTTCCCCTCCTCCTTCTCTCAACCGGGCTGGGGACCGGCTACGGCGGAGTTACAAACAAACAATTATAGGAGATTTTGAGTAGAGCTTTAGTCTGGACCATGGTCTGGGTTCGGTCTGATCAGAGGTCAATTCGGTCTGGAAGGTCTGATCATAGTCTCTTTAGTCTGGACCATGGTCTGGGTTCGGTCTGATCAGAGGTCAATTCGGTCTGGAAGGTCTGATCATTGTCTCTTTAGTCTGGACCATGGTCTGTGTTCGGTCTGATCAGAGGTCAATTCGGTCTGGAAGGTCTGATCATAGTCTCTTTAGTCTGAACCATGGTCTGGGTTCGGTCTGATCAGAGGACGTTTCGAGCGCACTTGACTCTGATCAGAGGTCGTTTCGAGCGCACTTGAGTCTGATCAGAGGCCGTTTCGAGCGCACTTGAGTCTGATCAGGGGGCGTTTCGAGCGCACTTGATTCTGATCAAAGAAACTGTTCAGATTTTTGGAGCAGTAAACATGTCTTAGCTTTTGCATGGGCCTTTTTGCTTCTTTGAAGACTAGAACCGGTGCATTACTCGGCTCCATAGGGAGAGCACCTGACTTTATAGCCGCCAAAGAAAAAAACAAAGACCCTAAATAGCTAAGACTAATGCGCGAAGGGGTCACAAACAAGGGCGGGGGGTTATCGCGCTGCGCGAAGGGGTCACAAACAAGGGCGGGGTGTTATCGCGCTGAAGAAAGAAACAGACAAACATATAAATGAACATCTAAATGCACAACAAAGGGGGCACAGAGAGGGCAGGGGGTAATTGTGCTGCGCGAAGGGGTCACAAACAAGGGCGGGGGTTATCGCGCTGAAGAAACAAACAGACAAACAAATAAAAGTACATCCAAAAGCACAAGAATGGGGGCACAGAAAAGAGGTGGGGGTTCGCGCAAAAGGCGAGCGCCACGACGAAAACCGAGCGAGCGCAAAACGAGCGAAGGAGCGTGAAAACGAACGAGCGAAAAGCGAGCGACCGCAAAATGAGAGTAACCAAACCGAACGAGCGTGAAAACGAACGAACGAAAAGCAAGCAAGCGCAGAACGGAGGCCGTTTCGAGCGCACCTGAGTCTTATCAGAGGCGGTTTCGAGCGCACTTGAGTCTGATCAGAGGCCGTTTCGAGCGCACTTGAGTCTGATCAAAGAAACTGTTCAGATTTTTGCAGCAGTAGACATGTCCTAGCTTTTGCATGGGCCTTTTTGCTTCTTTGAAGACTAGAGCCGGTGCATTACTCGGCTCCATAGGGAGCGCACCTGACTTTATAGCCGCCAAAGAAAAAAACGAAGACCCTAAATAGCTAAGACTAATGCGCGAAGGGGTCACAAACAAGGGCGGGGGGTTATCGCGCTGCGCGAAGGGGTCACAAACAAGGGCGGGGGGTTATCGCGCTGAAGAAAGAAACAGACAAACATATAAATGAACATCTAAATGCAAAACAAAGGGGGCACAGAGAGGGCAGGGGGTAATTGTTCTGCGCGAAGGGTTTACTAACAAGGGCGGGGGGTTATCGCGCTGAAGAAATAAACAGACAAACAAATAAATGTACATCTAAAAGCACAAGAATGGGGGCACAGAAAAGAGGTGGGGGTTCGCGCAAAAGGCGAGCGCCACGACAAAAAACGAGCGCAAAACGAGCGAAGGAGCGTGAAAACGAACGAGCGAAAAGCGAGCGACCGCAAAATGAGCGTAACCAAACCGAACGAGCGTGAAAGCGAACGAACGAAAAGCGAGCGAGATTAAAACGAAAACGAACGAGCATGAAAGCGAACGAACGAAAAACGAGCAAGCGCAGAAAAAAAGGGCATTTTGTGAGAAGTAGTGATAAAAGAGCCAATGTACTGTCGGAATAATCTCAAGTCGATTTCAAAACACCAAAATTTGAGATCTTTCCAGTATATTATGAGTGTGTTTCCCTCCTCCTTTTCTCATCCGGGCTGGGGACCGGCTATGGCGGAGTTGCAAACGAACAACTATAGGAGAAAAGAACAGAGCACGAGCAAAAATACTAGGCTCAAACTCAATCTCCAAACAAAACTAAACAACAAAACAGCAAAAATTAGACAAACAAACAAACAAACAACTATAGGAGAAATGAACAGAGCAAAAACAACAGAAACAAGGCCCAAACTCTACCTCCAAAAAATCTTAGCAACAAAACACACACAAACGCACACCACACACCCACAAGACACACAGATCAACCCAAACGCAACACACAACAGACACAAACAGGAGCGCAATTGTGATAAAATAACTGTAGTGTCAGAATAATCTCAAGTCAAATTCAAAAATCGACAATTGATTTATAAATAGAAAAACGCAATTTTATATTTGGGAACATTTAATTTTAATTCTGGCCGAAGCAGGTAAAGCAGCTGCTAGAAATACGCAAAAATTTTAGCCGAAGCGGGTAAAGAACCCGCTAAAAACACGCAAACTTATTTTTTACTCCAAGCATTTAACGCACCTGCT
>NC_134468.1:13852691-13940320 GCF_964194025.1 Convolutriloba macropyga
CGGTAACAACCAAGAACGTCAACACAGATTGTAAGGGAGAATTGAATAAAATGGATGGAACATGGATAGTAACATAAATGATAGCATGCGTGTTAAAATGAATGGTAAAGTAAATTGTATCATGGATGGTGATGACATGGCATGCAAAGAATTTTGTAAATTTGTCGAACTTAGTCGTCCGTAAAAAAATTAAAAAAACTTCTAACAGAGAGTGTTTTTGCTGTTCAAAACAATTGAAAACTCTATTTATCTATATTGAACACAGAAAAAGAGTATAATCTAACAACTTCATATTTAGGCAACAATTAAGCAGAAGATTTAACAGATCCCTTACAAGAAAACAAGCTTTAACAGCTCAAAATAGCAATGTCATCAGAATTAAATAAAAAAACGTGAGTACAGACAACATAATTGATGAGATATAGATCAAGAAACGTGTGCATCTAAAGAGCTCAAATATCAGAAAATTCAATCTGTTTTCAGATAATTGGTCACAATAATTTCTTCACTCAAGTTTATACACCTGGTTGTTATGTTGAGTTAGTAAAAGATGCGAATCAAGCGCTGCGAATACTGCTCTGGACAATACAATTTAGACTCAATAAACGATTCGTATCTCAGATTACGATTCTCTGAATCTCATATTGAACTGCCTTTATAAATCAACGTGTAATAACAAAGTTTGAAAACTAAACAAGGATGCTCATTAATATGCGTTCGCACTTGAAGTTCCGACCAGAGCTGATCTAATTTTTTGACTTAATTGGCAACCAAATGAAGAGATAACCAAAACAAGATGTTTGAGTTTTAAAAATCGCTTCACACGCAAACTACTAAATGGATTACATAATGATGTGCCTCATTACAGCGCTCATAAGATTTGCCAATAAAAAGACTACGAGAAAAAAAACAAAAAAAGCAAAACTAAAAAAATTAACAGCAAAAACTCAATATCTAAACTTAAAAGCACCTGGTAACAACGTCAAAAAGCAATCAGATAACACCCTAACTGCACAAATTTCCTTTTACCTTAGATATACAGCAGATGGGATTTTTCCTCAATAAGACTAAGTAACAAGTAAAAAGAAAAAATGATGAGGCGAAACTAATAAATCTATTAATATTTTTTAAACAAAATAATTTCAAACGTCTTAAAAATCATTAGCTTTTAACAAAAAAATTCTCGATAAATTTATTCTAAAGTCATTACAAAATTGATAGGATCTGTCTTTGTTAGACTAAGCCGTAGAAATGCACTAAAGATGCAGAAAAAGCTTAAGAAATTACAAACAATCTGCGAAAACACAAATCATTGAGGCCATTAAAAGCATTAGCTATTATCTAAATATTGTTTCTTTATTTCAATTGTTGTCTATACTAATGAGCTCAAATTATACTTAACGATTAAATAAAATCACTTGGTCTTCACTTAAAAATAAATTGGCTCTGTCATAACGCAAACGTGGTAAACAAAATGAAAAAAAAATATTGACCACTCACAAACCATTTATGAAAACGCATATTTTAGCAGAAACAAAACATCAGTTACGACCTAATATCAATAGTAATTACTTTAGTTTTGAATTACAAGGAGTAGAATGAGACCTCTCAATGATGAGAATTAGTAACAGTTTGACGGAAAGAACAACAAGAACTATTCAGAAAACAATACAAATAACAGAAAACAAAAAAAAAATTTGAAAACAAATAATTTTATAAATATTGGTAATATTCGCTATTAACTAACTGCATGGGGTAATATCATTCATTCAATCCTCAGGTAGAAGCTTATGAGAACTCTCAGCACTTTAAGACTACATAAAGAATACAAAAACAACAAAAGCAGCGAATTCTAAAAAAATGAGACAAAAGTATCGCAGCCATTAAAATAGGAAATTTTCGATATAAACATTTCTATCTTCAATTAATTTTTTAACAACAATTTGATTCTTTTTTCATTAACTATAAGACTTCAAAAAATCAACAAATATTAACAACTAATTTAAAACCACGAAATCTTTGAGAAAACCAGTAGTATCAACCACATTAAATACAATAGTTTTCATCAAAAGTCAAAAAATACGACACAATATGCCTCGATGGAAAGAAAATGCCGTTTGTGGTGGAGCAGTCAGCAATCAAGCATCAGAAAAAGTCTTATGACTATGAAAACAATGACAAATTATTTTTTAATATCTTAACAACCATTAGTTTTCCGCTCAAGGCACTAGATATGTTCATTTAATGCTCATTGGAAAAATTCAGTAAAATTGCAAAAATGAAGTCAAATTTCATTAAAAATTACGAACACTCAGTGTCGAAGCCAAAAAAAATATCAGCGATTCCTTGAGAGCTATTTTTCTGTTCATTGATCATCATTGTAGTTTAAGTGAGTTTTGTTATTAGCGGAAACTCGATATGAATGGAGACGATTCTTTTAGTGACCCAAAAACAAAAAAGAATATAAAAAAAATTTCTAAAAAATGCTCTCAAATAGAATTCGAATTTTTTTGATATTAAAATTTCCTGTGAGTCCAGAACTAGTCTTTTTAACTGCTTTTAGTCTATTAGGAACACCAAATTACGGCATTTTGTGTAGTGAAATTTAATTTTGATCGAAGATATTCTATAGAAAACCGTGAAAGTTAATTTTGAATGAAACGTTTTATGGTAAAAGTGTTATTTCGAACAAAAATTACTCTAAAAGTGAACAAAAGTGAACCAAATATCCCGTGTTCACATAAAACTTCAAAACTCGATAACTCTTCAAAAATAAGATAATTCAAAAAAAAATCTTTTTTATTTTGAATTCTAAGCTGAACGATCTTTTTAATGATAATACTCACATTTCTCTACGATGAATATATCGATCGGCCAAAATTGTCTGAACAAAAAAACCATTTGAATATATAGTTCCTGCACACAAGTGGAGTAGGAAAAATGACTGGAAGTATATGATTCTTAGAAGAACGATAGCTGCTCAGACTTTCAATTAAGCCAAAACAGCGTCCGTCATAAACGATCCTTCAGCGTCCGTCATAAATTTGTTTGAAAGTTTCTGTTGAAGTTGTTTCCAGATACTATTTTTCTCAAAAATTGAAGAACTTTTTGAATAAAATTGCTACTCAGGTCGAGTTGTGCGCTAATGATCAGACAATTAGAAAGGCACAGCGGGTAAAGGGCGCTTTTGATTACATAAACGAGCGCCATATTAAAGTCTGCTTTAAATGAATGAGTTTCTTTATCAAAGTCTGCGTAAAATTTGATCATTAACGAGCTAAATTCTTCTCATTAACGAGCTAAATTTTGATCAACCCGAGCTAAATTATGATCATTAACAAGATTAATCTTTTTGAGCGCAGCTTTTAGGATCAGGATAGTATAACATTATGTCGGAAAATTATCTCAAAATGGATGATAAACCAACTTTTGAGATTTTTCCTGTATTTTCTGATAGCGTTTTCCTCCTCCTTTCTCATCCAGGCTGGGGACCGGCTACAGCGAAGTTACAAACAAACCACTATAGGAGAAATGAGTCGTAGAATAGCTCATGTGTTTCTGAACAAATGGAAAGCCCACCGGAATTTATTGGACAACTACCAATTTACAACTTGAATAAGCTTTAAATGATAAAAAACACCATTGGCTGTAAAATGTGTACCAATATAATTCTTTTAAATTTACAGTTGAAAAACTTTTTTAGCTGAATTATTGTAGTACAACTGTATTTGTCAATAAAAAAGTGAACGAAATGGTGAGAAATTTTTTATCCTTTGTGTCTTTTTTTCTAGTAGCATGTTTCTGCTATTAGGAAGTCTTTTTTTTTATCTTGAACGAGCTATAAACGAGCACGTATGAAAAACGAGCTAAAGTTTGATCGATTCTGGTTATCGTCTGGATGGGTCTGATCATGGGAGATTTTGGTACGGATGGGTCTGATCATTAACGCACACCTCGACCTGGGTAACGAATTGCAAAAGTTCATACTTTGTCTGTTTTCACAAAAGTGAACCACCCTAGGTTTATATTATTATATTATGACGGGTCTTTTCCTTGGCTATTAAAGGTTTCTTTTGTTTTGACAGCAATAATTGCTTCATTTATTATTCCCACTGTACTTTGTGCATTTTCGATTGTACTGATATAGTTCACATTTTAGCTCAAGCAAAAATTTTCCTCGAAAAGTTGGAAAAATGCTGGTAGGAGGGGTGGGAGGTGTTAGCTGATCCAAGTTTGTAAGAACTCATACATCGTCCAATAACTTGATCAAGTTTTACATGAAACATTGAAGCTTTTCCATTTACTAAAATCATATAGTCTAGATTGACCCTCAGTATCATTCAAAAACTTGTATTCTATTTGCTCAGAGTAGCAAAAGCGCAGTACATTTCTGGAGGTCCATTCCGGCACTGCAGGCTTTCAGCGGAAGAGACCTATACTATGTTTGTTCTACCTTGTCAATAGTGGTATTTTGTTAGTTGAATGCCTAATATGAATTAAATCTCATTCAGCCTTTCATATTTTCTAGGTCCAAACTCCATTAGTCCATTATCAGATTATCTCCACAGCCTAACATAATTTTTTACACTCTATCTCAAGCGTCTATGAAGACAGAAAAAGAAACCAACACGGCTCTCAAGGTTACAGAAGTCTGGGCCCCGTCGGAATTTTTTTACTTTTGTATCAAGACCCCTTGTCAAAACATTGATATTTCAAAGCGAGTAATCAGCCAATATTTTAAGGCGTGAAAAACATTTTGGTTTATATAATTGAATCCATAATTTATGGTTCCAATTATTGTCGCCATTGTTTGTATAACTAATGTAGGAAAACATCCACAAACATTGAATTAAGCCAGCATGAGATTCACAGGGATTGTGTTACGCCTACGCTCGCACAGTCCAAGAGCAAAGTCACAGTCTGCCGGACTAATAATCATGAATGATTCAGTTAATACTTCTCAATTTTATCTTGCAGGTTTTATGCATACACTCCCATTGCCACGGTAAATTTATGTAATTTGTTTTTTTTTTGGCTATTTTGTCCTCTTGATGCATTACTTCCCGGAACGAATTTCAAGTCTTTATCAGTACTTCTCCAGTGAAATACACGTCTTGAGTTGACAAATCAGTACTGATCTCGTCTTATCTCAAGTCTTAAGACTTGCGAAGACATGTCAAGACTTGCTCAAGACTTGTCAATTCTTGACCACGGCTTGACAAGTCATGAGTAAAGTCTTAAGCAAGACTTGAAAAGTCTTCATTATTGCACAGTTAGGCAAAGTAGAGTCTTGAGAAGAAACTATTTGAAATTAATGCGTTTCAAAATTATCAAGAATTGGTAAAATTTTTTACAAAGAATTTGTTATTCTAGGCGAGCAATTTTTGAATTAAGCAAATACCAACTTCAGCTGTCCCATATATTCACTCCGAAACCATTTTTTTCAATGGGCAGAAAAAAGTGGCCATGACTGGTATCTTTGCGCGATATCAAAATTTTTTTCAATCTCTATCAAATGAACTTTGTGGAAGGGTTCGGGTTGTCTTTTGCTTTTTTTTTCACTTTGGAGAATTTTTTAGGCAGGCCATTGTAAGTGGCGGCTTTCTTTTTTCATTATACAATAAAAACAATAAAAACTACAATAAAAACTGTGCTCAATACTTGACCCAAGAAATGTCAAGTCTTGGTCAAGACTTGCTTAAGACTTGTCAAGACGTGCCAAGACTTAAGCCTTGATTTAAGACATGCCAAGCCATGTGCAAAAAGTGACATGATCAGAGCTCTGATACAATACTGATCCAATACTTGCTATTTCATTGAATCAAAGCTGATTAAGACTTGAAGTTCAGTCCGGGTTAACAGAGATTATCAAGGTTTTGACTATTTTAAATTCTGTTCTTTTAAACAGCGGAGAACTATTCTTAATTTTCCGGAAAATTTAGAAATCCTTGAAAATTTCATCGCAAATAGCACAAAATTACATCAGAACACACTTTGAGTGTTCATAATTTATTATTGCGCTCACTGAGCAACCCGCCAACTAAATATTTAACAAAAATTGAACCCTGTTTGCAATAACAAACATGCATTCGAAACGAACGAGCATGTCTTAGCTTTTTTCTAGCAGAGTCGGTTTGTTTTGATGCCTATTATTACTTGGTTTGTAATATTTATTACGAATACTGTTGTTTTCTAGAACTTGCTTTGTTGATACGGTACACTTTAAAAGTTTGATTAAAATTTTGCTAGACCTCTACATTGAGTTGAAAGACAGTTATAAAATTCTTTCTGTACTTCTCGTTTATTTTGTAACCATTTTTAGTATGTATTGATTACAAAAGTTTTTACGTTTTAACTTGCGGCATTAAACAAAACTTTAATCATATTCAATTCATTCGCACTGAAAAATTTACTGATATGCATTGTGATGATTATCAAATAGAGTTTGATAATATGCTGGTATTCATTATTTAATATTATGAATATCTATATCATGTCAATTTTGTATTAAAACCGTATTTATATCAATATTTAATAATATGAATTTAAGTATTATTTGATATGTTGGCAGTGTGATGATTCTGGTAATCAAATTATGCTGGTAGTTTTTTGAACCTCAGATCAAATACAATGATTAGACGTTACACATTAAACCAGTATTAATTGCCCAACATTTTACATTTTTTAAAAATTTAAAGTGTCAAAGCAATAAGAATTCAGATTCACGACATGATTTCCAATTCCTATTCATTTTTTAATGGAAGAGTTTTTGCTATTGTTGTTTTGCAAATGAAATTACTTTGATTTTGTTAATAAAATGAGTTCAAATTTACGACAAGCAATGGAATGCAGCTTAGTGGTGCTTCCCTCGCCTCCACGTGAACTAGTTTCACTTAACCCTTTCACTCAGAGCATTCTCTCACACAATAGTTTGATTTCATCTCTTCTACTGATGGATAAAAACGGGTTAGTTGTTCGAAGACACCCAAAAACGATTAATACCACATCCGAAACTTCTACTCCACCTCCAGAAGACATATCGTTGGGATGTTTGTTCATTCCGGCGCCAAATTCCGGCAAAGTCTTTATTTTCAAGATGATTGAAGATCTTTCCAAAAACGGAGCAGGGGACGAAATTTACAAATCAATTCAACACCAACTCAGAAATTTGAATGAAGTCATAAAACAATTTGAAGGGCCGAGTTTTGGTGAGAATACAACGGCTATACAAGTTGCGATTTGCACTGCTCCAAAAGCTCAAAAATCCGAAGAATTCCAGAAACTCAAGTCAGTAGTTACTAAGTACAACTTGAGCAATTCCGATTCAAGCAATATCAGTCCAGTTTTTATTTTCACGAGCAAAAAGAAGTTGGCTGAAGTTCTCACAGAAACATTTGATTGCTCACGAAAGCAGTTTGATTTTGTCGAACAATTGATAGAGTTTTACATTTACAACCTCAGCAGAGAGGAACTTTATCTTCCAGGCCCAACCCACAAGTTTTTGGGTGGGGAGCCAGTGTCAATAAATCAAATTGAAAAAGTTGTTGAAACTTTTGACTTTTTCTTTCCCGACCGTGAGAGCAAACTTGAATCGATTCCTTCTTTCAATGGGATGCTAGACAACATGTTGTATTGCTACACAGAAAAAGGAGAGTTAGGAAATTTTAACGACTACTCAATATATTTGGGTGAAGTACGGCTGTTCTCTGAACTGCTATTAGCTAAAATTGAGAAATCTTGTGGGGTCCTGATCAGAGGTTTCTCCAAGAAACACTTGGAAACCATTGCAACGATGCCAGAAAGTTCCAAGATTCCAAATTTCGAAATTGACTGGTTGTACTTGGGAAAAGAGCATATCGTCGCTTTTGAGGTCGGCTTGTCTGAAAATCCCGAGAAAGCAAAGCAATCATCAGTCTCAAACAAACTAAAACAATGCCTCACAAAGATCATTCCACAGATGCAGTTCATAATTTATTCTTTTCGAAGCTTGTATTCTACCGACAACACGTCATTTGAAGATTTGCTTAAAAACACGTTGAAAGTCGTTATGTGCCTTCCGAACTTAAAATATGATATTTTTATAGCACAAATCACAAGCATAAAAGAAGAAGTCACAAAAATACGGGCAAACACTTGCCCAAGTGATTTGGCATTGTTAGTAGCCAAAAATTGGGCACAGATTTCAAACTACTTGTCCTTTCTGGTCTCCAATTCATCAAGCGATGATCTCGTCTGGCTACGAATTAACGAACACTTCAATGTCGTGGACTGTGATAGCACCATTGTCGAATTATTTGACAAACAGAAGGACTCCTCGGAATCAGTTCTCTGTAAATTTGATGATGTTGCAATCAGCTTTGGAGACTCCCAATCGACACCCAAACACAGTTTCATTGACTATGTTTCTGCATGCTTCGTCAGTGCTACTTTAAGCATGTCTGCTTTCACTTCTGATCCCAAAACGAAAATCGCTTTGGACGTCGACGAGCGATACCAGGAATCATTCAAAGTCTGGAGGAACAGAAATTTGGTGGGGAATTCTGATGACCACCCGCGGTTCCATTTTGTGTTAAGTCCACAACAGCATCAAATTTTACTCGATGAAGACAATACTCACCTGATAATAACTGGCCAACCTGGAAGCGGTAAGACTCTACTTCTACTAGCCAAATGCGAACAAATGGCTTCACATCAAGATATTCATAGAATTTTTTACATCTACAATGAAGACAGATGTTTGTTTCGTAAACACTTGGATACTCTTATAGAGAGTAATTGCAGCCAAGACCTCAAAGGCAAACTGAAGGTCGAAGGACATTCTTGTTTCGAAGACCTACCCCACCAGTTAAACGAGTTAAACGGGTTGAAGACATCAATTGACGTAATCATTTCCATTAGCTCATAATATTTGATTTTGAACAAAAATACGTTTCATATGAACCAAACCACCATCAAAAGTTTGCAAATAGTAATCTGGATCGAGTCAAATGAGTCGAAAATCTTTCTATTTTCAGCAACTGTTTTTTGCGATTAGAGTTCTAATTGTGACGACAACAGTGACACCCTAGTCGAACCATAACCATAATATAAATTTTATGATAAAAACTTTTTATGTAAATTTTTTTACGAATTTTCTTTATTATGTCTAAAATTTTGCGAAAATTAGTTGGGAAAATAGTGAGCAAAATTTTTTTCAAATCGTTTTTTTTCCGCCAAATGGATAAAACGGAATAGAAAACCAAAAAAATGACATTTTGTATTCTACCTTTAATTTCATAAAAGGAGACCGTTTATATAACCTCGTCTTTTATCTTGTTATTAACAGAAAATAAGTTTCATAATTTATATCTTTTTGTTCCTTGGGAGATGTGATCTAATTTGTTTTCCGTCTCAGTCTGAACATTTAGTCTTCATTTATATTTAAAATTATATATACACACAGAAAAATATATAAAAAATATTCACTGTGTTCCCACTAAGGCAGAAAAGAAGTTATATGCCACCATTTATTTCCAAACCAGGCTAAGCTGTGCGCTCGAAATCATCCTGATCAGATTGTTTCAGACCAAAAATGTCTCTGAACAGACTCAAACGCGCTCGACAGTTTTTGTGCACTCAAATTGCGTTCAAATCATTTTCTGATTGGACTCAAATGCACTCGACAGTTTCTGTGCGCTCAAAAGGACCATGCGTTCATGACCAGAACCAACTTTGCGTTAATTTAGTTCTGATCACAATACTAGGCTGTTCTATTACCGCTAAAATTTGCCAAACGCTGATGTTTTGTAAGATTTGCGGTGTCTAGAGGTGTGGTTTTGAGCCAAATCTCTCATTGAAAAGTGCAAAAACATGAGAAATTAAAGCGCTAGAAAATGTCTCCAATCCCACACACTTGCGTTCGAAAACTTTTCTTAACAAACTCAATTGCGCACAAAATTCTCCATGATCGTAATGCTTCGAGCCCAGGATTCTCGACTGTCTTGCGCTCAAGCAATCTATTATCATACCCAGCTGAACTCAAACCGTTTATGATCAAATCCGGTTGCGGTGGAACTTTTATAATCAGACTAAATTACTCTCGAAACGTTTATGATCTGACACAGTTGCCCTTGAACCATTTATGATCAGACCTATTTGAACTAGAAAAAATTTAGAGCCAGACTCAAGAGCACTCAAAATAGTCTTATCAGAGAAAGGTTTTAATTTGGGAAAAATCTTGATTTTTCCAGAGTCAATTAATTTTATGAAAACGATGTTTGCAGTAGTATAGTCAAATATGGAAGCGCATGTTGTGAAAAAAGTGCAAAGAAAACTAGAACTCAATTCTTGAGAAAAAAATTTTTGGCATGCCGTTAATGTAATCTCTTACTCAACGGATTACCTTATACAATTTTTCATTAAAAAACGTCTTGATCTACATTTAATTAGAACCCTTAAAAGAGACCGGCAATTGCCATCAGCTGGACCCTTTGGTTCAGATGTTTTGATCAGAGTCATAGGACTTTAGATTAGTCTCTGATCAGAACGCTAATTTATTGTTGCTTCTTGACAGATACATAATCTCTCTGTGAACAGATTTTAAAAAAATTGGAAAAAACGCTCGAAATGGTCTCTGATTAGACCCAATTGCTTTCGAATTCATTTCTGATCAGACCCAGTTGTGCTCCGATCGTTTATTATCAGACCCAATTGCGCTCGAGCCGTTTACGATCAGACGCACTTTCGCTCGAACCGTTTATGATCAGCCTCAAGTGCGCTCGAATCCACTCTGATCAGACTCAATCGCAATCGAATCGGCCTCTGATCAGACTAAAATGCGCTCGCGCGCTAAAATTTGCATTGTAATTTCAAACCCCATATGGCAGGGTTTGCGCTTGAAGTGGTATGATCGGAACCATTTCGAGCGCATACTTCGGCCAACGAAGTTGGAAATTA
Organism: Convolutriloba macropyga; assembly: GCF_964194025.1. Classification (NCBI taxonomy): domain Eukaryota; kingdom Metazoa; phylum Xenacoelomorpha; order Acoela; family Convolutidae; genus Convolutriloba; species Convolutriloba macropyga. Next base: position 13,863,627 of record NC_134468.1, read on the forward strand.
CCGTTATATATGAGCAGATGTGAACAACTGGGTCAATGTTGTGATGCCTCTCATCCGCTAACGCTTTTGCTGTTGTTAGCACCACGATGGTTGCATTCGCGACGCGAATTCACACTAAATTTTGTTAGCGGAATTAATTCTATTCGCGTACCAGTTTTCGGTGGTATTCGCTCTGCGAATACAGATTTTTAGACTAGTGATTCGCTCAGCCAATATCAAATCTAAATAGCTTGATTAGATTGAGCGTTTTGCAAAGCAAAATTTGGAAGAAAGAGATTCAACTGAAAACTGTATTAAGATTAGCAAGAAAGAATATCAGAGTTTAACATAAATTTGATCATGCAATATTTACAACAACAGAACGAAATTGGCGGTAAAACAGATTGGTAGACAACATGAACAGACAATATATCGTAACTCTAAGTAAACGAATTGAAGAGCATGAACAACAAGATTTGATCCTTCAAAATGGGGATGAATAAATTTAACAACGGAAAGGAACTAGAATGAGAACAAAATTAAAATTAATTAACATTAATAATTTAGCGCCGCAAAATAATTCCCAAAAAATATACATCTATACCACAATTCCACCTCAGCAAAATAAACAAAACGAAGTATTGTTTATAAAAAAAGATTAATAGAATTTGTAATAGTTAATAAAAATAAAACAATAATGTTTTATAATAAGTTTATGCTTTGATCTGATTCAGAATCAGAAGCGCATTCTGCCTCGCGAACCGTCATGCTACTTTTTGACCCTTCATAATTAGGGGAGACGTAATACTGAGTCGGGTATGGCTAAATGGGTGAGCACGGTCCTATTTCAAAATTTGATTTCAAAATTTGATCGGCGTCTTGATTACGAGCGGCAGTAATTTTGATTGTAGAAATTGTAGATTTGTTTTGAAATTGCTGTTGTTTCAGCATCCGGCGTCTTCTCTGCCGGGATGGTGCGGTGTTTGCCGGCAGGTTTGGGGGACACATCTGGTAAGATGCCATAGATTCGTCGGATTCGATGATCGAAGGCGATGACCTTCTTGGTTTTTATGAAAGCTGAATAGCTGTTGTAGCTCTCATAGCGGCCTTCCGTTTAAGACCACTTAGCGTTCCGGGATAACAATTGAAGTTTGCCGGAACATCATTGGCAGCGCAAAATCAGTGGTTGTTTCTGATGGTGGCTTTGGCGGCGCGGGAACAACGGTCTTTTTCGGCTTATTCGGCATTCGCACTCTCAGTGCTCTCGACACGTTTGAATGAATACATGAGACGCAACTCGTATCGTCGTTTATACGTTTGTTTTTTATCTTCTTATCGCCTTCATTCTTTTGCTTTGCATCCTTCGCATGTCGATTAGTTAATTCTTTTATGGTTTTCCCCGTTGGCATTTTTGGTCTACGTTCAATATAACATTTTAAATCTGTCTGTTTGTTGGCTTTAGTGCCGAACTTGGGAAGATTCGAAATTCTAACTGTGACTTCTATTTTACCTGGCTTTTCTAATAACAAAGTTTGCGCCTTAGATTTGACGACAGAAGAGCCCGGTGCTAGGACTTCATACAACCCGTTCAAACACTTCCTAAATCGTTTTGATTTGGGTTTCTTTTTAGCCAACTTGAGTGTCAAAGATGCCTCTGTTCTGGGCACAGGTAGTCCAGCGTCTGGGTGTGATATAGTGCGGGATTCTTTGTCTGGATCCTCGTTGTAGCATTTTTTCGCGTCCTTACTGATTTTATGTCGCTGTTTTTTGATTTCAACGTAACTTCTCGTCTCGTCATCCCACTTTTCATCTAATATTAGTTCGTCCCAGCGTAGTGTCTCCATGTCTAAATATTTATTCAAAACTGGTTTATATGTTAGATGATTAGGATCAGGTTCAGTTGAAATTTTGTTTAAAGATGTATTAGCTTTTCGTCCAAAATGCGCCTCAAATGGTGAAAGATTAATTGTATTTTGCCGGCATATACGGAGTTGATAAGTAATTGAATTTATAGACGCTTTCAAACTAAAGTTACTTCTCGCGGCGGTTTTAATACAAGTTAATCCACTCTTGACTATTTGTATTATCCTCTCGACTAAGCCAATTGCTCTTTCGTCGTGTATTGGGGCTTCTTGTAACTGAATACTATTTTTATTACAAAAAGCTTTAATTTGCTGACCGATTTGACACTGTGCTTGGTCTAATCTAATCGTATGGGGAATTCCATGTAATAATACACATTCTTCAAGAAATTAAATATATTTTGTGCAGTTGCCCTGTCTAATACTTCTGCCGTTGGAAATTTAGAGAAACGGTCTATACATGCAAGAAAATAAACTTCTTATTTTTTTTCATTAAAGATTGGTCCGACGAAATCTAATTGAATATCTTCATTCGGTACTCTACACAGTCTCAGTGGAGCCCAATTACTATAGGGTATGAGAGACTTTAAGTTTTTACCAATCTTGACGCAAGGATTACACCCGGCCTTTTTGGAAAGAAGATCCCGATGCATGAAAGGCCACCATGTGTGCACCGCCATGTATGTCATCCCCAACTCCCTGGATGTGTAGCGTGGATTGCTTCAACATACGCGTACTTGATGGAGTTGGGGATGGCAATTCGATCATCCACACATACACAGCCATTCTTCACTTGAAGGTCTTTCCAGTAGCTGTGTATGTATGGGCTAAATTGACGGAAGCGGTCCTCGTTCTCGGTGTTGATACAATCTCGTACATCTTTAAGTATTGCATCTTTTGATGTCAGGCTGGCTATGAGGGTGGCTGAAAACATCCATCTTTGAAAGGGCAAAAAAATTGAATCTGTGTACAAATCATCACTGGTGGGTTTTGTTACGTTTGTTGTGTCTGTTCCCGGTGTTGAGGTTGTGACTGGCGCGGATTGAGCTGTTGAGGGTCCTGCTTCATCTGCAAAGGGAACTTTCGACGGTGTTGCCAGTTTGATTTGGTAGAGCATTTTGTCACCGGTTTGTGACATCATTAAGACCGTTTGGAAGGAGCTAGCAATTCGCTTAAAAATCGAGGTATGTTTGTGCAACTGATTGGTAGGGCCATTAAAGGCGAAAAGCAATTGAGGAATGTGGGTAGTCTCGTTTAGGGTAGAAGAATGGGAGTTACTTTGTGATAGTTTGTTAATAGTGTTGTCATTATTTGTAAATTCCGAATATTTGCGATTTTGCAGGGCAAACTCACTGCATAAATTTTCGCTGGAATTTGAATTATTTGCGTCTGATTTTATAAATCAATATAATTTTCCGCATTCAGCAAATAGCGTCTCGCATTGCGTTCAAAGGAGTCTAACTCAGCAACTATAAATTTATCTTCATAAGTCGAGATATAAACAGCTTTTTGCTGTGTTTCACGTGAAATGTAATCTACCAAACTCAAATTTGAACAAGAAAGATGATCGATCGAGAAATCAAAAGGTATTAGGCGATCAAACCAACAAGTAAGGCAACTATTATAAGATATTTTAGCTATTTTCTCTCTCATTATAGATAATAATGCTCTGTGATCCTTTATAAAAGTAAAAGGTTTACCGTAGAGATAGTATATGAAATATTCAATAGACCAAACTACACCCAATAACTCAAATTCATTAATACTATAACGTTCTTCGACAGAATTCAAGAAACGCGAGGTGAAAGCCACTACATGCCAGCCATCTGGAGTTCGCTGTTCTAATGCGCAACCTAAGCCTTTCCGAGATGCGTCGCATTTTATCCCGGAGAAAAATTTTTTTCTGTTGCTTCTGCAATTTACGCTTTAAATATATTAAAGTGTTGTTCTTGCTCATCATTCCCAACAAAGTTAAATTTTTTTAATAATGGTCAACAAGGGTGGCAAAGTTGTGATAAATTTGGTATGTATTTCCCTAAATGATGAACAGATCCCATAAGAGAGCGTAACTTTATTGGGTTAGTTGGTGATGACAGTTGTTGAACTGCGCCACTTTTATTCGATAATGGAGTTATGCCAAACTGTGTGATAGAATGACCGAGCCATTCAATTTGATCTTTTGCGAAATGACATTGGGCCAAATTTATGCGAAGATTTTCTTTATCGATTTTAATTGAACATTTTCTCACAAGAGCGAGATGATCTTCATTTCGACCTCTATAAACTATTAAAAAATCGTCCAAAAAACAGAATATATTGTTCAGACAGGCTAGCGTGCAATCTATAGCTTTCTGAAATTCTTCCGGCATATCCGTTAGCCCGTAGAAGCCTGTTCTGAAACAAAAAGTGCCTGTCATGTCGCCGCTGACAATATTGAAATTACAATGGCGGGCCGTATCAGAATGATGGTTAAGCTGGCTATTCTCATTGCACAATTGACAGTGTTTGAGAGATAGTATGAATTAGTAAATCGACATTCGGCATTTGATATCTGATCTCGTGAATTGCTTCATTTAGGATTTTTGACTCTAAAGCTATTTTGATTGAATGGTCTTTCTTGACCGTAATAACAATTGTGGAGACGAAAAATTGGTCAAAGCAATTTGATAGTTTTTTCAATATGTCCTTCATTTAGCAGTTTTTCGAGTTCAGTTTTTACTTTCGGTTGAAGGTGAATTGGTACTTATCTTTTCTTTTGGTAGATTACACAATAATTTTAATGAAATCCTGAGTTGAACGTGTGATATTTGGATTTTCGAATTCTCGAAAATATTTCTGGATATTCATTTGGTAGTGATTGTTTTGTCACACAAGGGGATTCAACTGTATTTACTTCATTTGTTGGACAAGGCTTTTTTATATTGTTATTCCAAGTTGGTCGAACAAATCACGTCCAGGATAGATCGAAAACTGTCCGCAACAACTGTTATTTTTGCTTTTTGGATTTTCCAATCATTACAACTTACTGGCGTTTTCAAAGTTCCTAAAGTGTCCTCTATATCATTTGAAAAAGACTTAAGTTCGAGTGGTTTTTTCTCTGACCATTGTGCTTGTATGCGGTTGAACATTATTTGATTGGCAAGTGAAAAATTTATAATGCTACATCTACTACCGGTATCGAGAAGCAAATGACAGTCTGTATTGCCAATTGTTATTGCCATGTTCTGCAGAGTGATTGAGGAATGTGGGTAGTCTTTTTTATGGTAGACGAATGAGAGTTATTTGGTGATAATTTATTAATAGTGTTGTCATTATTTGTAATTTCCGAATATTCGCGATTTTGCAGTGCAAATTCACTGCATAAATTTTCGCTGGAATTTGAATTATTTGCGTCTGATTTTATAAATCAGTATAATTTTCCGCATTCAGCAAATAGCGTTTCGCATTGCGTTTAATGGAGTCTAATTTAGCAACTATAAATTGTTCTTCATAAGTTGAGATATTAACGGCTTTTTGCCGTGTTTCACTTGATCTTTGATTTGAGTTATGCCAGACTGTGTGATACGATGACCAAGCCATTCAATTTGGTCTTTTGCGCAATGACATTTGGCCAAATTTATGCGAAGATTTTCATTATCGAGTTCAATTAAACAATTTCTCACAAGATCGAGATGATCTTCAATTTGACCTCTATAAACTATTAAAAAATCGTCCAAAAAACAGAATGTATTGTTCAGACCGGCCAGCGTGCAATTTATAGCTTTCTGAATTTCTTCCGGCATATCCGTTAGCCCGTAGAAGCCTGTTCTTAAGCAAAAAGAGCCTGTCATATCGCCGCTGACAATATTGAAATTACAATGGCGGGCCGAATCAGAAGGATGGTTAAGCTGGCTGTATGCGTACTGCAAGTTCAATGTTATAAAATAAGCCGTCTCTCTTTTGGTAGATTACACAATAAATTTTATGAAATGCTGATTTGAACGTGTGATGTTTGGATTTTCCAATTCTCGAAATTATTTCTGGAAATTTTTTGCTAGTGATTGTTTTTCATATTGTTATTCCAAGCTGTTCGAATAAATCACGTCCAGGATCGGTCGAAAACTGTCCGCAACCACTGTTATTTTTCTTTTTTGGATTTTCCACTCATTACAAATTACTGGCGTTTTCAAAGTTCCTAAGGTTTCCACTATATCATTGGAAAAAGATTTAAGTTCGAGTGGTTTTTTCTCTGACCATTGTGCTTGTATGCAGTTGAAAATTATTTGCTTGGCAAATGACATATCTATAATGGTACACCCACTACCGCAATTCGGAAGCAAATGACAGTCAGTATTGCAACTTCTTTTGTCATGTTTTGCAGGGCGATTTTGGTGGAATTAGGAGGTTCGACCATTGCAACGCAATTATCATCTGACGAATCGTATTCAAAATTATACTGTTCATTATAATTTATTAAAATCACGTTTTGACTCCCTGACTGTTCCGTAGTTTCTGATTTTCCTACGTTATTGATGCATGTACTTTGTTGAGAATTTTTAGAATTATTCAGTTTTTTTCGGAGATACCTGTGCATAGTGATTGGGAAAGCCACAATGATTACATTTTTTACGCAATACAGGGCGAAACTTGCAATGCGTTGATGTCCAATTTCGTCCACATCCTCTACATAGGCCAGTTGCTGCGCAGTTGAATTTTATTTATGCTTGACTGGTTCATTCGGGCATTTGCGCCGCGAAATCGACTGAATTTTGTATTGGTTTAATTGCGTTGCCAATGTTGTTGTTGGACGATATTCTTTGCTGGTTTTGATGGCCCATCTCCAGGTTGACTGCAATATTTAGGACTCTTTCGGGTTCTGCTGTATCTCTGAGTAGTTCCCGTTGTATATCGTCATCAAGCATATTGGTGATGAAAATTTCCCTAATGATCACCTCCTCGCTGTTTTCGAAATTACAGTTTTCTGTCAGCTATTTGAGGACACTGTAAAATTGCTCTATCGTCTCGACCTGCTTTTGTTTTCTTGAGATAAAAAACAGAAACAGAGCGATCAAAAACGATGTTTCTAGGTTGCATGAAGGCTATTTCCACCATTTCCCAGAGTTTTAGAGTTGAAAGATCGTAAATATTGTCGTGTGGAATTTTCTGTGTAAAAAAACGTCGTCCTTCTGTTCCAATGCTGAGGTAGAGAAGGGAGACACACTTCTGGTCAAACAATGTGCACGGTATTTCGCCACACAGGATGCTTGATTCCGTGTTTTTCTCACATTTCAATTCCCATTGAAGTTTCAACTGATTATTTAATATGAATTTGACGATCTCTCTCTGTATGTTCGGTTGCGTCCTCAATAGCCATATCAAATTTTGATTCGGGCGGCAGTCGAACTTGAGTCGGCTTTGTTTTTAGCAAGGCATTTGGCGTTATGTTTTCTCCTGCGAGAATTGCTAACTTCACCTGGATTCGCCATTTCTCCCATCGTATTGGTGGATCTGATGTAGCTCGTTCCCAAAAGTGTTCAATTGAAAGTGGTATTGCGCGATTCGCAAACTGACTGCGCCATGTCATACATATTTCGAAAGCTGTATTAGTTTGATGATTTGCTGGGCGATTTGTCAAACATGCTTGTTCCAATTTTCTTGTGCAATTCCTACTTAATTTTGTTAGCGGAAATAATTCTATTGGCGTACCAGTTTTCGGTGGTATTCGCTCTGCGAATATAGATTTTACTCCTAGACTAGTGATTCGCTTAGCGAATATCAAATCTAAACAGCTCGATTAGATTGAGCGTTTTGCGAAGCGAAAATTGGAGGAAAGAAAGTCAACTGAAAACTGGATTAAGATTAGCAAGAATGAATATCAGAGTTTATCTTAAATTTTGTAATCAATTTGATCATGCAACATTTACAACTACAGAAGGAAATTGACGGTAAAACAGTTTGGTAGAAAACATGAACAGACAATGTATCATAACTCTGAGTAAACAAATTGAAAAAGCATGAACAACGAGATTTGATCTTTCAAAATGGGGATGAATAAATTTAACAATGGAAATGAACAAGAAAATGAACTAAACTAAAATTAAATAAGATTAATGAATTTAGCGCAGCAAATAATTCCATAAATTGTACATTTATACCACAGATAGAACGTAAAGTAGCAAGAAACTTCAAGCTTTGCAATATTAACATTTCAAACGTCTTAGGATTTTGTTTACAGAGCATATTGAAAGTCTAGGAAGGTTGAATGTAACTAATGACGCATTAAAAAAATCAAAAAGGGGTTCCAAGTTTTGGAATTGTTGAAAATCTCATCCGTGACTAGCATTTCGCAGTTTTTTTGTTAATGATTTGTGAGCTCTTTATGTCTTGACTGACCCAAGTTTTTCAAAGCTCAATTATTTCTCTACGGATCAACATGATTTATATGGATCAGCAGTGTCTTATTGTTTCAATCCTCAATTTTCTAATGAGAGCTCACTGTTTTTTGCTGAGTTGATTTTGATGTATTGATGTCATTGAAACCAAAAAACTTGATGTTTTTAAAAACATCTGAAAATTCTTTGTCATTACTTGAAGACATATTCGCAAATTCTGTCCATTTTGTTCAAATTTTTTAAAATTTTTTGCCGTTAGATCGCTTACATTACCTTTAATCAACCCTTAAAAGGAAAATTATACACTCAATGCTTTTCCAAATTTTATGGAAAACTTTGGAGCCATTCAAAACTGCCGGTGTAAAAAAAATTATTAAAGACTTAAAAATGTTGAGAAATAAATTGTTGATGGAATTTTTTTTGATGAAATGAAAGTTGTTGTTTATTGAAAAACCTGCAGCTATATAGATTTATTAATGGGGCTATTGCGGCTGAGCTTAACAACTCAGAAATCAAATTGAATAGCGCTTCAAGGCCATTTCAAGCCTTAAAGCTAGAATAGCATGACAAGCGAAATTTAATGCTACATTCTATCGAAGCCAAACGGATTTGTTCACGTTGTTCAACATTTATATTTAGCAACTTTTATTAGTACGTAATCGTCATATATGAAGTGAAACAGAAACTCAAACTTTAATTACGCAATTATTGCCACGTATTCAAGTGTTCACAATCGCACAAATTTAGCTCAAACGGAGCAAGAGATACCCAACTTGGTAAGCCAGATTCGATGAATTTTGCGATTTTCATACTAATTCACAGAGTGCGGGGCACCGTATAAGGTATCCCGAACCCCAACTTCAGTGCATTCAGAGAATCTTACGACATAGTAATCTACAACCAATCAGAGATGCAATTTTGACATGTAAATCCACGTGACTAGCAGTATAAATAGAGCTTGAAAAACTACCAAAAATCAGTTGAAATTTGCAATTTGGTTATATTAAACTGACATACAGTGCGTATTGAAGCACACTTTCTTGAGCGGTAAATTACTTGTTATCGTGTCTTGTTTCTGTAAATCATATTAGTGATTGTACAGTTTTAACTTTACTTTGACTTTTGAAAAGAGAATTGACTTTGATATTCTCAAAACTTTCTTTCTGAGGAACAAAGTTCCTAAGTAAGAGAAACTTTGTGCAAAGCATAAAGGCATTTTCTCTTACTGGCTTTAACGAAGCCTAGCATAGTTTCGATATTAGTGGTTATTGAAGCCAATTGAGAAACAGAAAGTTGTTTATTAAATTGAATCAGATTTATAATATCTGAGTTGCTTTAAAAGCGCCCCCCTTAACGAGGAGGTTCGCTACAAATTTGCATTTTGGTTGACAGTTATTTGAAGTCATCCTTAACAAATCGTTAGGAACCGAATTTGCAATTTCGATTTATAAGTTGGGTTATTAACCAAAACTCAACAAAAAATTTGATTGTTTCATTTTGAATTATTTTGTTATTCTGAGAAAAACAATTTTGTTATACAGCAAAGCTGAGCAGTTAGTTATCAGGACTAATTGAGCAACAAGTAATGCAACGGTAATCTACAGTATAGCGGATAATACAGTTCACAAAAGTTAACTGCAAAAACACAATATCCGGACAGATTTGAAACCGCTGAAACGAACTGGGCGGTGTAAAGTTTTCCTTGACTTTGATAGGAGAGCAGCCGTTACACTTGGTCCGCCGACCCGGACAGTGGAAGGCAAACTGCTGTCCAATCTGATGAAGAGAGTGCCGAAGGCACCCCCCAAAGAGAATCAAATAAATCAACAGCGCAACACCAGTGAGGCAGAGCGAAAGTTCCGAGTGCACTTCACAAATTACGTTGAAGAACTAACCTCGCTTAAAAGGAGCAAGCAAAGCAAAAGGCAATCAGGCAATCCCAACACAATCAGCAGAGAGGAGCTTCAACGCAACGCAACCCAAGCAATGAACGACAGCGAGACCAATAACAACTACCCAACGGACAGCCCAGCTGCTCAAACAGTGCAAAATGGAGCAACAGCAAGTGGCCAAGAGACGGAGAATGTTTCGGAAACATCTTCAGCAAAGCAAAGGCGCGAGTAAAGGATGAAGAAATTCGATATCGAATTCAAAACCAAGATGCGACTGGAACAAGCACGGTTCGAGCGGAGGAAGCTAGAGCTAGAAATGCAAATGAAGGAACTGGAAACCAAGCATCAACTGCTGGAGGAAGAGCGTGAGCTAGAGCGCAAAGTGAAGAGAACAGCATTAGAGAATGATGATGCTCGTTCCCAATCCACTGGTGCTCGAGACAAATCGCCTTTCAACTGGACCCCCAAGAAAAGAGATGTCTCTGACTGGGCCAGCAGAATCGACAACCTTCTAACACCAGACCGATCAACAGCTCGCTTCGAAGTAACCCCTGAAGTGAACAGGCAAAGTCACTTCTCACGATATCGCAGTTCGCGAGACCGATCCTCAAGCGTTGAAGACCGAGACGTTTCCCCCCGAGCTGGTCTATTACGATACAACACTGGCTATTCAGGTAGTAGTAGCCTACCAAAGCTGAAGTTGAACAACTTCGACGGGAACCCTCTCGAATGGCCGGAGTGGTCTAGTATGTTCATTGCTACAGTGGATCAACGACCAATACCAGACTCAGAGAAGATGAGCCATCTGAAGACTCTACTGACAGGCAAGGCAAGGTCAGCAATCTCTGGAATGGGCTATTCTGGACAGTTCTATGGTGCTGCATGGAGCATTCTGGAGAGGAAATTTGGAAGGCCTCATGTGATCATTGATGCACAACTGGAGAGTCTTCGCAAAGCAAGTCAGGTGAAACCACACGACTCAACAGGTCTGATCAGTTTCTCAGTTATTGTTTCGAACTTTGTGAATGTGCTCAAAGAGTACAAGCAGATTGGTGATCTGCAATCAAGCTCGACATTGTATATGGCAGTAGATAAACTACCCCAAGTTCTCAAAGAGAAGTGGTGGTTCTATGTTGATGATAAAGATGAAGATTGGCCTGATCTGATTATGTTTGAAAAGTGGCTATCTAGGATAGCATTCGTGCACGAAGGGTTTTCAGCTTTCAAGGGAGAGCGAAGAGAAGAAGACCGAAGAAGCACAAATAGAGACAAACGGTTCTCGAAAACGTCGAACTTCAGTGCAAGTTCCAACGTGAAAGAAACGAAGCAAACGCAAAGTGATCACTGTCCGCTAGCTGATGGCACTCATAAAATATGGAACTGCCCACTATTCAGGAACATGAGTGTGAATGATCGGTACGCAGCAGTGAGAAAGCAACGCTTATGTTACGGATGTCTAGGCAAAGGACATGCAATCAAAGATTGTAAAGTCAATGCGTGCGGCATCAATGGATGCATCAAGAAGCACAACCGATTGCTACACTCAGAAAACCAAATGGACGAGGGCAATCATGCAGTCAACGTAAGCGCAGCAACAATCAACCAGAGTAACGAAGTTACTAGCTTTCTTCAGATAGTTCCTGTCTCAATACAGAGCGGTGGCAACAGGCTGAACACATATGCTTTCCTCGATAGTGGATCAACGGTTTCATTCATCGATCAAAGTGTGCAAGAGAAGTTACGGGCCCAAGGCACCGATGTGACGCTCAACATAGCTGGCATACACGGAACGAAGGATCTGAAGACAGAAAAGGTTCCTCTCAAAATAAAGGGACTACATTCAAAGGTGCATTCAATCGAAGCGTTTGCACACCCGTCAATCTCCTTGGGAAACACAAACTACAACTACAACAAGCTGAAGCAAAGCTTCAACCACTTGACTGTTTTACCCAACAAAAGCTTCAACTTGATGGAAGTTGGCATCATCCTTGGTCAAGATGCTTATGAGCTACAACGCCCATTGGACTATAAGATAGGAACACGAAGTGAACCTTTCGCCGTTCTAACAGAGCTAGGATGGGTAGTCAGTGGACCCATGACGGGCAAAAGAAGACAAAATGTTTGTCATTTCGCCTTCACTGAAGATGTGAAAGTGGCTGAGAATATCCAAACCTGGTGGGACATAGAAACCTATGCTTCCAAAATCAACGTCGTCAGTCAGTCAAAGAAGGAACTGCAGGCACAAAAGATGCTAGAGAGTACGACAAAGTTCACAGGCGAGCGGTACGAAGTGGGAATGCTGTGGAGTGAACCAGAGCCAAACCTACCGAACAACTACAGCTCAGCCCTGGGTCAGCTTTACTCACTGGAGCGAAGATTCCAAAGGGACCCAAACTTGAAGGGTTTGTATCAACAATCAATAGATACAGATGTAGAAAAAGGATTCGTAAAGATATTGGACGAGTCCGAAGTGAAAGGCACCTTCGGGAAATAATGGTATTTGCCACACCATCCAGTGCTAAACCCGAACAAGCCTGGCAAAGTAAGACGTGTTTGCAATGCCGCATCCAAGTACAAAGAAGTATGCCTGAATGATAAGCTACTAGCAGGACCTGATCTGCTACACGGCTTGATCGGAACAATATTCAGATTCCGCGAAGGACCAATAGCCCTGACAGCTGACATCGAATCGATGTTTCTACAAGTGCAAGTTCCCGAACAGGATAGAAGTTGCTTGAGATTCTTATGGCGTCCAAGAACTAACGAACCTGTTCAGATATACGAATATCACCGTCACGTATTCGGAGCTAAGAGTTCTCCAACTTGTGCAAACTATGCTCTCAAGCGAGTGGGACTGGACAACGAAAAAGAGTATCCAATAGCAACCAAGGCAATACAAAACAACTTCTACATGGACGATTTCATCAAATCGGTAGAAACCCCTGAAGAAGCAATTCAAGTCTTCAATCAGCTACAACCTCTTCTCTCACAACACGGATTCGAGCTGAAGAAGCGGATAAGCAACAACGATGAGGTTACCGAAGCAATCCCAGAGGACTTGAAGTCAATCAGCAACACAAAGCAAGTCGAAGTGGAACCCAGTACGGAGGGATCTTCAGTGCTAGGACTACAATGGACCGTTACTGATGACAGTCTTCAAGTATGCAGAGGTACAAACAAGGAAGTTGAAGCACCTATAACCCAGAGGAAGATTCTGTCACTGGTATCTTCAGTATTCGACCCGATCGGATTGTTTGCTCCGTTCAGTGTTCACATGAGACGACTTCTGAAAGGCATCTGGACTAAGAATGGACAACATTGGGACAACGAAGTGGAGCCTAGTGAAGAAGAAGAATTCCTGAGATGGAAAGAACAACTTCCAATAGTGGCTGAAACAAGCATCGATAGAAGATACTTCAACAGAGAGAGGGATAAAACTGAGCTTCATGTGTTTGCTGACGCATCTGAAGACACGATGTGTGCAGTGGCCTATCTACGTTCACAACCAAAGGAATACTCAGCTGACTTAGCATTTGTCATTGGAAAATGCAGAGTGGCACCGATGAGGCATCTTTCAATACCACGATTGGAATTGCAAGCGGCAGTCATGGCAGTGAGGTTGAAAGAACAGATAGTCAAGGAACATGAAATGAGGATAAATAGTTGCAGTATTTGGTCAGACTCAACTACGGTATTGCAGTGGATACACAGTTCCCATCGCAAACAACAAGTGTTTGTGGCCAATCGAGTAGCTGAGATACTAGACACAACTGATGTTTCACAGTGGAAACATGTGAGCGGTATCAACAACCCAGCTGACATTGGCACGAGAGCAATCAACATTGAAGAACTCAAGAGAAGTGAGTGGCTCACTGGGCCGGCCTGGTTGAAACGACCAGAAAGCGAGTGGCCAGAGCAAGTGAACCTAATCTTTGCGTCAGATGAAGAGAATATACCCTCATCAGTATTCATGATACAGGCTGAAGAGAAGAAAGCTGTTATCCAGTGGGAACGATTCAGTAACTTCAACAGACTAGTAAATGCAGTGGCATACGTACAGCGAGCATTGAACAAACATAAACCAGCAACACTCGTAGTCAGCATTGAAGAAAGAGAAAAAGCAAAAGCAACAATCTTCAAGTTACTACAGCGAGAACAGTTTGGTGAAGAGATGAAATCTCTCAAAGCTGAAAAGGAAATTCCAAACGGCAGCAAAATCTTACAATTCTCACCCTTCCTAGATGAAGAAGGACTTATTCGAGCCAAAGGCAGAATAGGCAAAAGTCAGTTGGACTTCAATGCAAAGCATCCAATTTTGCTATATTGGAAACATCACGCGGTTGAATTATTCTTGCGAAACGAGCACAAGGACGATCAACACGAAGGCACTGAGCATGTAAGAAACATTGTTCAGCAGAAGATGTGGATCCTAGGCATACGGAACGCCTTAAGATCAATCAAGAATAAGTGCGTTACCTGCAGAAAGGGCAGAGCACAAACAATAGCACCAGTAATGGCAGACCTACCCGAAGAGCGGTTAGATGCTTCAACAGCCTTTGCCAATGTTGGAGTTGACTACTTTGGCCCTTTCATTGTGAAGATTGGGCGAAGGAACGAAAAGCGATGGTGTTGTCTCTTTACATGTCTAACTATGAGAGCGGTGCACATAGAAGTGGTACCCAAGTTGGACACAGATAGTTGTCTCAATGCAATAATGAGATTTACTGCGCGAAGAGGCAAACCAAGTACAATCATCAGTGACAACGGGACAAACTTCGTTGGAGCTGAAAGAGAGTTTGCAGAGTACGTTGCGGCATGGAACAAAGAAGGGATCGAAGAACATCTAACTCAACGAGGGATCAGATGGAAGTTCAACCCACCCGCAGCACCTCACTTTGGAGGAGTATGGGAGCGGTTGGTGAGAAGTTGCAAGAAAGCAATGTATGCAGTATTGGGGAACAGATCAATCACCGAGGACCTTCTTTCAACAACGATGTGTATTGTTGAGCAGACTTTGAACTCGAGACCTTTGACTCCAGTCAGTTCAGATGTTAATGACTTAGAAGCATTGACTCCCAATCACTTCTTGCTTGGCAACAAGAACGTTTGCTTACCCTATCTACCATGCGCAGAAGAATTTGTCGATCATCGAAAGCTCTTTCGACACACTCAAGCCTATGCAAATCTCATATGGGACAGATTTCGTAAAGAATATCTGCCAACTCTGAATAACCGGCAAAAATGGCGATCTACGGCGAAGGAAACCCTCAAAGAAGGCGATCTCGTTTGGTTGATCGAAGACAGCGATAAGCGTGGATATTACAACCTAGGTCGAGTTACGGAGACCATCGATGGGTCTGACGGTGTGATTCGATCAGCTATTGTTCGAACGAACGACGGAGTATACAAGAGACCTGTAGTGAAGCTCGCCCCAGTACTACCTGGAAAAGATGTTTTCGCGATGGAAAACAGGGCCGGCGATATTGCGGCTGAGCTTAACAACTCAGAAATCAAATTGAATAGCGCTTCAAGGCCATTTCAAGCCTTAAAGCTAGAATAGCGTGACAAGCGAAATTTAATGCTACATTCTATCGAAGCCAAACGGATTTGTTCACGTTGTTCAACATTTATATTTAGCAACTTTTATTAGTACGTAATCGTCATATATGAAGTGAAACAGAAACTCAAACTTTAATTACGCAATTATTGCCACGTATTCAAGTGTTCACAATCGCACAAATTTAGCTCAAACGGAGCAAGAGATACCCAACTTGGTAAGCCAGATTCGATGAATTTTGCGATTTTCATACTAATTCACAGAGTGCGGGGCACCGTATAAGGTATCCCGAACCCCAACTTCAGTGCATTCAGAGAATCTTACGACATAGTAATCTACAACCAATCAGAGATGCAATTTTGACATGTAAATCCACGTGACTAGCAGTATAAATAGAGCTTGAAAAACTACCAAAAATCAGTTGAAATTTGCAATTTGGTTATATTAAACTGACATACAGTGCGTATTGAAGCACACTTTCTTGAGCGGTAAATTACTTGTTATCGTGTCTTGTTTCTGTAAATCATATTAGTGATTGTACAGTTTTAACTTTACTTTGACTTTTGAAAAGAGAATTGACTTTGATATTCTCAAAACTTTCTTTCTGAGGAACAAAGTTCCTAAGTAAGAGAAACTTTGTGCAAAGCATAAAGGCATTTTCTCTTACTGGCTTTAACGAAGCCTAGCATAGTTTCGATATTAGTGGTTATTGAAGCCAATTGAGAAACAGAAAGTTGTTTATTAAATTGAATCAGATTTATAATATCTGAGTTGCTTTAAAAGCGCCCCCCTTAACGAGGAGGTTCGCTACAAATTTGAATTTTGGTTGACAGTTATTTGAAGTCATCCTTAACAAATCGTTAGGAACCGAATTTGCAATTTCGATTTATAAGTTGGGTTATTAACCAAAACTCAACAAAAAATTTGATTGTTTCATTTTGAATTATTTTGTTATTCTGAGAAAAACAAGTTTGTTATACAGCAAAGCTGAGCAGTTAGTTATCAGGACTAATTGAGCAACAAGTAATGCAACGGTAATCTACAGTATAGCGGATAATACAGTTCACAAAAGTTAACTGCAAAAACACAATATCCGGACAGATTTGAAACCGCTGAAACGAACTGGGCGGTGTAAAGTTTTCCTTGACTTTGATAGGAGAGCAGCCGTTACAGGGGCCTTTGGACCAGAAAAGCACCTGTTTTTTATCAATAGGAATATTTGACTTTAGTATAGTTAACTGTGGATTTCAATGGATTTCGCCTTGGAAAAGTACATTGTATATCGACGGCACCAAGACTTTGTTTTTGAGAAAAAAAAGCCCTCACTGCTCGAAGATCCTGCAAGTCTCAATCCATTAATTAAAATGATTCGAAAAGTATGCATAAAGCAACCAATTATATACAAATAGAGTAAAACTGAACACTGCAACTTCTCATCAGCAATAATTGAAAAACTTGCAGGTGAATGAAAATTATTTACGAGCACCTATTCCGCGTCTTTTAAGAGAAATTTCCAGACGTACTAAGCAACTTTATAAAAACTATTAAAATATGTTTTTCTAAACTTTAAAAAGAAAATTCTAATCTAGCTCAATTTTGCGTAAATTGAAAAAGGGTATGGCAAACATACAACTGTTTCCAAAGCAAAGCCACGCTTTTTGAGCTGCTCTAAAAACATTCTCAAGGAAAAAATTTGTAAAAACAACTCTTGGCAAACTGTAAAACTGTGAAGATAACGTTTCGGTCTTCCCTTTTGACAAATTTTTGCTCATGAAAAATAATTGCTTGATGTTCACAATTTTTAGTTAAGTGAAAAATTTGTGAAAATTAGTTGTGTTCTTATTTTGCTAGGAAAGAAAAACGTTTCAAACAATATCTTCGTTTCATAAATGGGTTAGTTTCATAAAGATGCTATTTACTTTTCTCTAGGAATACAAAAATATAAGTTTTTTTCACTATGAAAAGAATAAATACCTAGAGGAGCTATATCACTTTTGCCCTAAAGTGGACATATTGGCTCAAAAAAACTTTCACCAGTGAAATTATTTTTTAAGTTGACATTTTACAGCTCATTCAGCGCCCTTTTTTACAGAAGCACGGAAACTAGGTTTTGTTAAATGATAATTTACTGTTTTCATATTGCAATTCGATAAGTTAATAAGAATGGGGCACATTTTAAACAAAAGACGCAGTAAATCAAAAACTCGCCATATGTGAGTTTTCTTTACATAAATAGCTTTTTACTTTCAAGTGGATGGTTTAATCTGGTGGGAGATATATGTTGAGGAAAAACTTGAACTAGATTCCGGTATATTGATTTTTTGTTCCTTTTTGTGAAATTGCTTTAGTTGTGTCGCGTTGGAGCTTTGTTTTTAGATGCGCTTTACCGAACCACTTTCCGCTTCTTTGCTTTTTAACATTTATCGATTTTGGACATCCAACTGCACTTTCAAAGACTTAGATTTAAGTGTATAAATTTTTTAGTTGAATTGACTATGAAGCCTTGACTCATTGTCACCTGCCGCCATTGAACTAGATTATTCAATTTTTTTTCGTAAAACAGTTTTCTTCGCGTCCACACGTAAGCGTTGTTTCGACAATTAATTTCGACATTTAGGTCTCAACCTGTCAATTCGACTTCCGGAAGTCATCAAAAATAGATTCCATATTCCTATAGTTTCGATGCCCCGAGAGCTTTTATTTTTCTTCCCTGAACAAAATTTAAAAAATCAGAATAACAAAATAAAAATAATTATTTAGTTGCAAATACGTTCTAAGGCGGACTCCAGGAGAGCTCCTATTCCATCCCTAAGGCTGACTTATATGCTTAGAACTGTAAAACAGAAATTTAGAGAGTCGTCAGTTGGGAAATCTGAGTGAATCATGAATCATGGTCGGTTGAGTAGAGTGATGTGACGCAAAGGTGACAACTGAGATAAATAATGCTAAATTTATTTCAGAGATCAAGGGAAGGAAATATCTTAGCTATGTGTATTTGCATCGAGACAAAATCGATATCTTTCAATGAAAGCACTATTAGGCCATGAAGGTCTGTTTTCAAGTGTCTTAAGCGGAAGAGAAATTGCTGTGGTAGTCGCTGATAAGAAAAGCAGTAAAAATTACCGTTCTCACAAAAACACAGAATTCTTTGAATTTTAAAGTCAAAATTGGGGTTTTAATTTGTAAACTTAGATAGTAACTCACAATTGTCTAAGGTTTGATTTGGAACAATTTTTTATTTACAAAGTTTGAAAAATATACTTGTAAGCAGTTTAGCACCTGCCTGATTTTAGGTCTTAGAGAAAACAAGTCATATTTGTTTTTGAGTACACAAAGTCTTCTAGATCTCGTTCAATTATTCGTAATGTTTACAAAGTCAACTTCGGAAATCAATTTTTTAGACTTGAAACTGAGTTTTCGCTCCTTATTATATTTGTTGCTGTCTTCAAAATTTCATATGTGTAGCTCTGATACATTGTAAATGAGTACCTTTCTCCTGCTTGTTTCTATGGATTCGTACTTCCTTTTGAAGGTCAATATTCTTGCGACTCTGTTTATCATCATGTTCAATGGTTTGAGATTTTTGTACTTTGCACATCCATATAATAGATTTCCATAGTGAGCGACTGGCTGCACATATGTTTTATAAACTGTTATAAGCTGCCTTGTGCTTAAACATTTTATCAATCCGGAGAATAAGGATCCAAAGATTATTAATTTTTTTCACACGGACACAGCATACTGTTGGAAACTAAGATCTTTGTCAAGTAGGATACCAAGATACCAAGATACCAAGATTGTTTCCCACTTTCTTTTAATTGGCAAGTTTTGTCAACAGGAAGATATGTGTCGACGGAGTCGCACGTGTACTATATAAGAGATGTCTTTTTTCAATTGAGAACTTTTGAAGCCGTTTTTGCTTTAATTTTGTGATTTCTGTTCAATCAGTCCTGTTTCTTGACTGAAGCAATTGAAAAATTGGAAAAGATGTAAGTATAATCAGATAGATATGAAGAAGACCGAAATATTTAAACAGTTTTTCCGTTGAATTAGACGAAATACTTTGCACGTAATAGTAGAATTTGAAAATGATTGATACAGCGAAATCAAGTTGCTTTGATGATCGACGAAATGGGATTCTTCATAGGTGATAGCATGAAGGAATATTTACCTAACTTCAGATGCTGCTGGATATCTTCTACTGGAATTGGAGCTGCAACTGGTTTGTTTAGAGAATTCGATAAACTCCCCGCTTATTTTAAGCATGAGAATTTGAACATACTCTTTCGAAGTGCAAGTCACATCAGCACTATAACAAGCAAATACATCGAGAAGCAGAGAATTGGACTTCCGTTCCCCGTGGAACCTGTGAAAGTTCCTGGATGCTTCACGGCTGAACAGCGAAAGGTGTCCGTTTGGTACACACGGAATGTCTTTGAATATTTGTTCAATGGGCGCTATGTTTTCCTTGGAGACAATTTTTCCAGTAGATTAGTTGTTATTTTATCGTCTGGCGCCTTCCCTGCAGAATACAAAATTGATCAACTGAAATCAAAATGGAAGGCAACTGAAGTTGTTCTCTGTACATCCTCATTGTACGAAATTTCAGGTTCAGAGTTTCAATCAGTTCTACTTGCAGTTGACAAATCATACCGTTATGTTGATTGGGATGATGTTATGATTAAAGTTACTGTGGCTATTTCAAGAGCCCAATATGAGGTAGGAATAGTCGTTAATGAAGATCTTTCCAAATTCAAAGAGATGCTTTCAACTTACCTGTCACCCGAGACTAATAGTTACTCAACATTGTTCCACCAGTTTCTGGATGAAAACGTCACGTTCACCAACTGGCTAGAGCCACAGGATTGTGATGTCAGACTGGCATTGACCTGGTGGAAACGTGAACTGGATAAACTGATGAACCAGTACTTAACGCAAATAATAATACGAAAACCCGTCACGATCCGACTTCAACTTACGGCTGCATTTCCTTCGCTCTTCAGATGGCCCTCTCCGATCAGCCCAGCGATACTCAATGAAGGTTGATTTTGTTTATTTTGAGAGTAAATATAAATGTTCATACTTCCAGGGTCGAAATGTCAACGCTCCAAAGTGCTGAAAAATGTATGTTGTGTGGTAATTGCGGTAAATGATAGTGAGAATTGCGGCTTTTAATGCTCAATGCGGTAAAAAAAATATGCCAAAAACCCTTTGCGGAAATTTTTTGTAACGTGCCGTTCTTTAGCTGTTAACCGCTTCAATAAAAAAATCAAAGTTTCACTGCTAACTCAGGTTGAGGTCCTCGTTTACGACGAAGAAGTTTTTTGAGCGCACACAGGAGGGTACGGTGCGTTCAAAAATACAATTTTTTAACGAGCAACAAAAACGCACCAGTACTTACCGTCGAGCCAAAGTCTGCCCCATAGACGAGACAAAAACTGTCCCATAGACGCACCAACTCTGCAACGTAGACGAGCCACATTCTTTTTATAGCACGCTCATTAAGTCAAAATGAATCTACAGCACAAGGGAGAAGGTCCCCAAAAGAGCAAAAAGGAAATAACGAGGCAAAGTGTGGATCAAAATTTGTTTTTGGTCTACCGGAGTCTTTTCATTACTTGAACGAGCCAAAGTCTGGATCATGAGCTTGTTTGGTCTTTCTGAGTCTTTTCAAAAATGTTACGAGCCAAAGTCTGTATCATATCGCATTATGGTCTTAACTGGTCTTTTCATGAGCGTTTTTGAACGAGCACATGAACGCACCAAAAATTTGAACGAGGCAATGTCTGGATGATAAGCATTATTGGTCTGCCAGGGTATTTTCAAAGCCAAAAATGGTCTGGATGGGTATTTTCATAGGGAGTTTTGAAGGAGGACCTCAACCTGGGAAGAACCGCTAACCTCAAAAAGATGACCGATTTAAATTTTTTCTTAAGTGGGTTTTATCTGATTTTAAGTAAAAGTTTACAATACTGAGTGGCAGTTAGCGTAGTGGCAGCATATGCGCCTGCCACTACGCATATGCGCCTGCCACTAGAAGTCAGCGGCTCAGATCTGCATGGTCTTTTTTGCTATAGTAAGAAGTGTCAAATTCACCGGCCCAATATCACGAAAATCACCGGTAAAAGGTGCAAGCATTTTACAATGAAAAAAAAATACTTTTACCGTTTTCCACAGCAATTCTTTCAAC
This sequence comes from Convolutriloba macropyga, assembly GCF_964194025.1. NCBI lineage: Eukaryota > Metazoa > Xenacoelomorpha > Acoela > Convolutidae > Convolutriloba > Convolutriloba macropyga. The sequence continues at coordinate 13,885,478 of NC_134468.1, forward strand.
CGCATTATTTTTTGTGTAAAAGATTTTCCGGGTTACATATATACTGAACGATAGATATTTATTTGGTTGCCAATTATGTTGTAACTCCTTCAATTTACATTTTACTGCCTTTTAATGTTGAGATCCGGTCGTTCAATCTTTTGTTAAACCAGCAACAATTCTTTTAATTTAGGTAAACCTTATACTTTGTCTCATGAGTACTGCCCAAAATTGAATCAAACAATTTTTATAAACTCTATAGAGGAGGGTGCAAGTAATTTCTATCTAGCAAAATGGTTTTTAATAAATTGCTAATTGAAGTTAATTTTAAAAAATTGGTTTCAGTTTTTGCGCCATTTCTAAAATTTCTAATTGCCAATAGATTTTTTCGTTAATTGCTGCAACAATTAGGAATTATAAATAGTCGCAAAGCAATAAGGGTTAGCTATTGATCTCAACAATCCAAAACAAAGCCCGCAATCCGTAAAATTTGGATAAAAATGGGTGCCACATTTTTTTAAGGCTCACCTCTGTACAATTTTTAAATCTTTGCTATCAATATGAGATTCAATTTTGTTAAAAATTCAATTAAAGTCATATGATAAAAACGCCCTCCAAAGTGACTAAATGCTAAGAGTTTTCAGTCTCGTGTTGAAGTGAGACAAGGAAAATGAGGTCTTCTCTGCAGTTTCAGGTTTTTAGAGTTTTGTTTTTCGCGTGCAGTGATTGCAATTTCCTTACTTCGCTCGTAAATAGCACTAAAATTTCATTTTTTTTCCTCTAACAGTGCGTAGATATGAAACTGCTTTAATCGGTCAATTGGCAGCTAATGAATTTAAAATTTCGACATTTTTTTGATAATAAAAACGCAATAAAATGCTTTTCTGCGTTTTTTCGTACTACCAAACTAGTTTCATAATTGGAATTCATTTTTAATGTGCACTTTTGCCTAGGACAAACTATTCAATGTTTTCAGATAAAGGCTCATGGTTTTTATTGCGTAACCCTATGTGCGTTCATAAAATATTGAGTTTTTGTTGTGTTTGTTTTTGTAGTCTAACAATAAAGCTGCATTGGTATTCTTTGGAGGCACAACTTAACGTATAAAAAGAAATCAGTTGATAGTTAACGGTCTTGAAGACCTTAAGTTATGTTTTTTTTAAAATCTGTAGTGATTTTGAGTTATTCATGTTTTCATCATTATTTTTCGTCAATTTAAAATTTTGGTCCCAATTACGACCTGCCCAATTGTTTTATAGTGAAGAAAAGAATCTCTTTATTCATGAATAAAATTTTTTGAATGGGATTTTTCTTTACAACTGTTGTTACAGAAAAATGGTGAACATTGTCTTTTGCCACAATTGTTGGTTTTTGGTGTCTCAATAAAACAATTGATGTCAATATTGATGCATGGTTTTGATCCTATTAAGTGAAAACCTAGTTTGATTTAGTTTCTTCATTTTTAACTAATGTTCATCGCCCAAAGATCATTTTCGTCATTTAGAGGGGTTTTCTGTCTCATTTAGAGGCGTTTTATAGTGTTTTCAATCTGGCCCTCTCTTTAGGCTCGCGCGAAGACATTTTAGTGTCGTGTGAAGAAATGGAGTGTGTTGATGATGGAACAATTTGTGCTCTCAACCTTCTCTATTGGTGCATTGTTTCAGATGACAGCTGGGTAGAGATCTTGACTTTTGGGAATTTCGTCATAAACATAATTAGTAAATGAAATGAAATTGGCCCCTATGAAACTTCTAAAGCACATACATCAACTTAGTAATACAGGGATTTTAGCTGGACTGGAAAATCGATCCTCGTCCTCCAAAAACTCCAGATGCAAAATACTTTACAAATACGTGTCACTGTAATCTAAATATGATCAGAATCGGCAATCCAAATTAGTTCAAACAAAATCAAGCCAAAGATTACGTAAATAACCCGTGCTCGCAAAGTTTCCAAATGTTAACAGCGAAATTGAGATACCATCTATGTATCCTATTTTTCGCCAGCTATGTATCACGGATTTGCTCGATTTAAGTATCTCTTTCTCGCATGCAACGTAATTCGATTTCTCAATATACTCTGCATTTACGCCTACTTTATTGCGCGTTTTTGAGCATGTGAAAGTGGTTACAATAGCTTTATTAATTAATAGTTAGTGAATAAAAGTGAGGAAACACACGCAAACAGACACACAAACACGCGAACATCCGCACAAGCAAACACACCCACACATACACATACAAATACACACTCACACACACGCAAACACACGAGATTCCTTTAAGCACAAATAGATTCGTCCAGTCCCACATTAACATCGCGAGTTTTCAGAAAAAAAAATAAATTTTGTGGCGCTGAGACGTACACCAGTCACAAAATAGATTCGAGCAGTGTGGAAACCCTAGTGATCGATGAACTCAGAATCTTGCAAGAATCTTGCAAGCAATCTTGGAAGGGAATACATACTACTTGCACTCTGCTTGCAAGATTCTTGATGTTTTATGTCGCTCTTTTTTGTTACCATCACCGGATCAACACTTTTATTGTGACTCAAATTGGTTCTTTTTTCGTGTTAGATATCATTTCATTTATTTTTTATTGTATCAGCGAATAAAATATTGTTCAGAGTTGTAGTTGCAATCAAGTTGATTGCTATAACACGAACTTATCTGATGAATTGGTCAGCCCAGATCTCTACTAGGATGGAAGTTGCGCTACAAAAAACTGTATCGAACTACTTCGTAAACGCAATGTGCTGTCACATGAAATAAACAGAAAATACCCACAAGCGACTCTATTCGATATAATAGTTAGACTGTATTCTGGTCGATACAGAGCAGACAAGAAAATGGACATTCTACTAGGTTGCCGCGAGGTGAAATTGTCTACTCTCATAAGCAAGTTTAAAGACACGAATATATTCAAATGTAGCATGAGCAGTTCACCAACTTGTTTCTGCGTGTTGTTCTCTGATCCTGTCAGATGTGATTGGTTCTTCATGGAATATCTTGGCTTTGAAATTGAGGACAGTGAAGAGAGGAGAATTGACAAGTACCAACAGTGGGGAGGAGACGTACTCTTCACTCTTCTGGACAATTTATATATCCATTATGAGTCACTTCAGTTGGGTGTGGATGTGCTTCGGAGATACAATGTCCTACAATATGAACTAAGCCGGACTAAAGACGGAATGACACTTCTGCACTGGGCTCTCTTTAAATATCATCAGAACAAAGGTATATGAAAAGCTTCATGCACGCAGAAAAAGAAAAGTGTGTAGAAAGGTTTTTTTTGTTTATTATTGTCACTGCGACTCGAACGAAGATACTTAATCATAAAACTAAAGGTGCTAAGGAACCTGGTCGGCGCATTGTTTTTAGAAACAAAAAATGCGAATGGATTTTTAGCTCAAACTTTTGCCCACAAACCAAATTATCACAGGCTGCAAAATGTAAGCAAGTTTTGTATAGACGTAGCGCGAATCTTATGCCTCATTAGGAAGCATTCTTCTCATTTTAAGATTGCTGGATGATAATTAAAACTTCGCCACCGGTCATCGACGAAGATGCAAGAATGTTGCTTAGAAAGTTCGCGCTGACCTGGACGCTTATAGTAGAAATTTCTACTATAAATGTCCAGGAATATAATAGAAACGAAATTTAAATTCCAGGAAACTTGCAAACATAAATAGGGAAAATTAGATCAATTAGTACTAGATACGAAACAGCAAATTTCGTGATATTTTCTGGGCATTAATGTAAGACAAAATATTGATCAACTTATGATTGGCAATAAACATATGATCCTGATATCAAAATTAAGTACTGTGCATCACATTTGCATGACTAGGATTCACATATGCACCTTTCCGAATATTCAACTTTTGAATAAGTGCTGGTGCTGCTCTAGCCAGGGAATTCTTAGTGGACCTACAAAAGAGCAGTCTCCCTCAGATATAATATGGAGAAAACTGATATGTTGAAATATAAAGAGAACAGAGAAAAACTTTACTTTTTCATCTATACTTGCCTGCATCTATACTTTTTGGCCGTTCCTAAGAATTGATTTTAACTTTTTTTCCTCATGGTGACAAAAAGTTTATTTAAAAACATTCAAAGCTTTCAAATTCTTTTATGATACTCTAGTCTAATACCGACGGCTATCTTGCAAGATTCTTGCAAGATCTTGCAAGATAGCGGTCGGATATGCAAGAATCTTGCAATATAAGCGTCGATCTTGTAAGATTCGTGCAATATAGGCGTCGAATTCTTGCAAGATTCTTGCAAGATAAGCGTCTGATTTTTGCAGGGGTCTTGCAAGATAAGCGACAAATTCTTGCAATGCCCTTGCAAAATGGGCGTCCGGAAATCTAGTCATGGCTTGAACGCGAGCTTTTTTGGCTTCTTTGATGAATAAAGTCGGTGCATTACTGAGCTCCAGAAGGAGCGCACTTGACCTAGCTAGCCACCAAAGGGAAAAAAAGACCCTAAGAGTTATGACCAATGCGCAAAGGGGTCAAAACAAGAGCGGGGGTTATCGCGCTGCGCAAAAGATGTGACAAACAACGGCAGAAATGTAGCCTTGGCTTAAGCGTTGGCCTTTTTGGTTTCTTTGATGACCAGAGTCGGTGCATTACTATGCTTGAGAAGGAGCGCATCTGAGCTAGCTAGCCAACAAAGAAAAAATAGACACGAAAGAGCTAAGACTAATGCTTCAAGTGTTCACAAACAAAGGTGGGGGTTATCAAGCTGCGCGAAGAGGTCACAATCAAGATCGGGGGGTTACCGTGCTGAGGAAAGAAACAGACAAACATAACTGAACAACTAAATGCACAAGAAAGGGGGCACAGAGAAGGGTGGGGGTTCAAGCGAAGGAAAAACGACCAAGTGCAGAGCAAGCAAAACAGAAATGAACGAGCGGCAAAGCAAGCGAACGAAAAGTGACCGAGCACAGAGCGAGCGAAACAAAAACGAACGAGCGGGAAATTGAGCGAACAAAAAATTAGCGAGCGAAAAGCATGCGAAACAAAAACGAACGACCGTGAAAGCAAGCGAACAAGAACGAGCGAGTGCAATGCGAGCAAAACAGAAAAGAACGAGCGTTGAAGCGAGAAAATGATAAACGAGCGAGCGCAGGGCGAGCGAAACAAATACAAACGAGCGTGAAAGCAAACGAACGAAGAACGAATGAGCTCAAAGCGAGCGAAACCAAAACGAAAGAGCGAAATAAAATTTGCCCGAAAGGCAAACCTAGAGACCAAAAAGAGAAAAGGACAGAACAACGAAGGAACAAGTGCCCAGATAGCAACGAGGAGAAAGAGCGAGAGAGAGAGTGAGAGAGAGAGAGAGAGAGAGAGAGAGAGAGAGAGAGAGACAGAGAGAGATAGAGAGAGAGGGGGAGAAAGAGAGAGAGAGAGAGAGAGAGAGAGAGAGAAGCAGCGAGAGAAAAAAGAGCTAGTGAAAGCTCAACAAAAACAAACAAAAAACGAGCAGACACAAAACTGATCGGAATAACAAGGAGCAAGCGCAAAACGAGCCAAGAACAGGAGAGACAAAAGCCGAGCGATAGTAAATCGAATTTGCACGGAATGCATTCCTAGAAAGCAAAATGACTTGATCATAAAGCAAAGAAATGGAGATAGACAGAGAAAGGAAATGCGAGGGAGAGAGAGAGAAAGAGAAAGGAAAGGCGAGGAAGAGAGGGAGAGAGAGAGAGACAGAAGAGAGAGAGAGACAAAGGAAAGGCAAGGGAGAGAGAGAGAGAGAGAGAGAGAGAGAGAGAGAGAGAGAAAGGAAAGGCGAGGGAGAGGGAGAGTTGAGAGAGAGCGAGAAAGGAAGAAAAAGAAAGAGGGAGAGAGAAAGAATAAAGTGAGAGAGAAAACAGGATGAATAAAGCGGGGAGAGAGAGAGAGAGAGCGATGATTCAGAGTGAATAGATTCACAGAAAAGCCTTACTTACAGAAGAAACGTCGATTGAACCATTATATATCATAAGCTGGAAAGTACCGGATGCTTTTGAATGACCCTTTTTAGTGCCTGTCAATTCAAGCACACTTGTTGTGAACAGAATGAGCCATTGAACTCTCTTTGTGGAGACCAGTTCTCCAAATACGTTATCGACGGTAAAGTTCAGATAAAACTTTCCGTTTAGACTCAAGAAAAATCGTCTTCAGGTTTCTATATCTACTTTTTCCTAGCCTATTTTACAGTTCAAGATTTGTGTGGATAGAACAAAGACGAAGCTTTTAAACGGTCATTGGAAATTTTTTCTGGACAGGAGTTTTTCAGATATGTTGTTGAAGGCAGAAGTGATATGAATGTTTCTATTTTGAACAGAGAGTTCCCTTCGACGAACTGATTTCATAAGAGAAAAAGATCTTTGAATTAATAGGACTTTAAAGTTTCACTATTTTCTTGAACATTTTTTGACGTCTATCGTGCAAGATCTTGCAAGTTTATTGCAAGAGAGGCGTTCGGACGGAAGATAAGCGTCATTTGCAAGAATCTTGCAAGATTTTGCAAGATAAGCATCATTTGCAAAAATCTTGCAAGATCATGCAAGATAAGCGTCGGAGTTCGTCTAGAGTATGTCAATGCTTGCTGACCATTTACTACATTGAATGTCGACGAACAATCATGTATGTCACTATCAATTAATTTTAAAAATTGTCGTGTGAATTAACCTGGCAACAAACAAACCCCGGTTGAGGTGCCATCCGGAATTGGCTTCTGATCATACCAAGTCCAACGCACACGGTGTGTTCCCAGAGAAAGAGAGAGAGAAGGAGCGAGAGAAATAAGAGCTAGTGAAAGCTCAACAAGAACAAACAAAAGCGATCGCGCATAAAACGAGCAGGCACAAAAACGATCGAAATAACAACGAGCAAGCGCAAACCGAGCGAAGAACAGGAGAGCCAAAGTCCAACGGATAGCAAATCGAATTTGCACAAAGGTCATTCCTAGAAAGCAGAATGTCTTGACCATAAAGCAAAGAAATGGAGATAGACAGAGAAAGGAGAGGCGAGGGAGAGAGAGAGAGAGAGAGATAGAGAGAGAGAGTGAGAGAGAAGGGAAAGGCGAGGGAGAGAGAGAGAGAGAGAGAGTTGACAGAGGGCCAGAATGAAAGAAAAAAAGAGGTAGAGAAAGAAAGAATAAAGTGAGAGAGAAAACAGGAGCAAAAAAAACGGAGAGAGAGAGAGAGAGAAAGCGATGATTCAAAGTGGATAGATTCACAGAAAATTCTTACTTACAGAAAAAAAGTCCATTGAAACATTAAATATCATAAACTAGAAACTACTGTATGCTTTTGAGTGACCCTTTTTAGTGCCTGTCAACTTAATCACACTTGTTGTCAACAGAATGAGCTATTGAAACGATCATTGAACTATCTTTGTGGAAACGAGTCTTCCAAATACTTTATCGACGGTAAAGTTCAGATAAAACTTTCCGTTTAGATCCAAGAAAAATCGTCTTCAGGTTTCTATATCTACTTTTTCCTAGCCTATTTTACAGTTCAAGCTTTGTGTGGATAGAACAAAGACAAAGCATTTAAACGATCATTGGAATTTTTTTCTGGATAGGAGTTTTTCAAATATGTTGTTGAAAGCACAAGTTGACACGAAAGGTTTTATTTTGAACAGAGAGTTCCCTTCGACGATCTGAATTCATAAGAGAAAATGATCTTTGAACAAATAGGATTTTAAAGTTTCACTTTTTTCTTTTCTTGAACATTTTTTAATCATTTTTTGACGTCTATCTTGCAAGATCTTGCAAGTTTCTTTCAAGAGAGGCGTTTGGATCTTGCATCTTTCAATATAAGCGTCATTTGCAAGAATATTGCAAGATTTTGCAAGATAAGCCTCGGAGTTCGTCTAGGGTATGCCAAAAATACAGGGCCTGAGTTTTTGTTCGGGATGGGAATGGTGTTATCAGAGGTTACTTCCAGATGAGAATGGTTTGATCAGAGGTCACTTATGGATAGGAATGGTATGATCAGAGGTCACTTCCTTTTGAGAATGGTCTGATAAGAGGTCACTTTAGGTCTCTTTCGGTTATTTTGAAAACATTTTTCTTTCCAAGGAATGTCAGGCAGACCATTCTTATTGTTTTACAACCTACACATTACTGATAGTCTGGGATATTATTTCGATTTACTTCAAACATTTCATTGAGCCGATAAAATTTCTTTGTTTTCGAAAAATAATAAGCGAATATGTCAATATTTGCGAGTCAAATACAAATATTTTTTCCAAAGAACGTTAGGCAGACCATTTTTTTCGTTTTATAACCTAAAAACTCCGTAATTCTGGGATATCATTTTGGTTCACCTTAAACAACTCCTTGATGCGATCAAATTTTTTTGAAAAATATAATAAACGATGAGGTGGAAAAATTGGTCTGATCAGTTGCATTTTTGGTCTGGCGATAGTCTGATCAGAGGTCATCTGAAGTGCGCAATTATCGTTATGATGATCTGGATTTGATCTGGGCCATGTTTGCACAATCGTCTGGACAATGGTCTGGAGGTGGTCGGAAGATGTTTAGAAATTGGTCTGATCAGTTGCATTTTTGGTCTGGCGATAGTCCGGTCAGCGGTCATGTCAAGCGCACAATCGACTGGACGTTGATCTGCGTATAATCTGGGCCATGGTTTTCACAATCGTCGGGACAATTGTCTGATTTGGATCTGATCGGAGGTCATTTGCGTCTGGCGAGGTCTTATCAGAATGAGTTTCGACCGCACTTCGAGCGCACACGGTTTTTCGAGCGCACGTTAGTCTGATCAAAAGTTACTTTAGTCTAGAACGGTCTGATCAGAGCTGAATTTTGGATGGCACCTAAACCCGGGAAGTAAACATTCTAAGATCAAGTATTACTAAAAAATAATTTTTTAAAAAAATTGTAATAAAATGTTATTACTTTTTTTTCTGATCAAAGCACAGTCTATCTGTTAAGAATTATACAAATGATCTTCATATCAGTAGTTAGAAACAAATTTGTATGATAATTCAGAACGATATATGTTTTTCTTTAGGTTGTTGCTATACATGTATACAAGGTTTTTAATTTTTTTTATCTAGAATTGGTGTTCCGCACGAATATCTAAGGAAAAGGGAAGGCAAACCAGACCAATACAAAATGGAACTTCATTGCAGATAACTAAGATAAAAACTGCTTCGTTGAAACTTTAAATGTTAGTTTTACAAAATTTTAAATCTTAACTCAGTTCAACACTGCTTCGTTGTCCACTGTTTTATTATGTTTAAAAATCAAATTTAGAAAAGTTTAAAACTAATTCATAATGTGATGGCGATGAACATTTTTTTAAGGTTAAATCAACATACATGGGTAAAAAGTAACTTTTGGGTGAAACAAATTGTTAGGTGCTTGTGAAAAATATAAAATATCTAAATCAATGACTGCATCAGATGCAACAATAAGAAAATGAAAGTAGAAAAGCTTTTTAGCACTATGCACTTGAGGCAACAGATTAATATGGAAAGAAAGTAGCCAAAAGTTCAGCAAGAATGTAGCCAAAAATCCAGCAACCCAAAAATCCAGCAAATTTTCTAGATAGCAAGTAATATTGAAACAACAGTTACTATAAAAAAATCCAAGACAGGAGTTAAATTTAACTCCCTCAAATTTGCTGCCAGAGGTGAAGGTATACAAATTGCATTGAAAAGTAAATGTTTATACTTTCGTATGAAATTAGGTAAGGGGAAAGTAAAGTAATAATAATATTATTACTAAAAATATTGAATGTCAAAAATTTTTCACAAACATAATAAAATGTTTCATTATAGATTCCTATTTTTTTTTAATTTATTGATAAACTTCAATTTTTTAACATGGTCTTTAGTATTTGTTTCATTGTTTACGGATTTCTTGTGTATGAGTTCAACTTTAACACTAAACTGTATATAGAAAATACATCTAGGAGTACATTATAACTGTGTTTCTAATGAGTTTTTAAAGATTAACACTATATTGTTGCTCTAGCAAACGCTGATGTCATAAAACAAAGCATTCCTATACCAATCAATGCCACTGAAGTTGTTGTCCCTGTTGTAGTCTATGATTTTAAAATGATTTTGGTTATTTCTGCATTGTTATTAAATTTACTATATCTGTGTAACGTTTTACAATATTTCAATATCTCAGTTGCAATACCTTTTCTGATAAATTTTACAAAATTTTAGTGTTGATTGTAAAAATTTTTAGCTAAATATATTATCTTTTTTAAATATTCTGGTAGATTTGGATAAATATAGGTTTTGCGACTCTTCCTGATCAAACTCATGACGTACTTCTAAACGTGCTTGCACCTTATTATCAATTAATGTTGCTTTAATTAATATTGTAATTATGTATTGAAGCATAAGTTTTCTTTGATTTAATTGCTTTTGCCTCAAACTTTCCCATTTATCAACAGAAGCATTTCCTAATTGAAAATTAGTTAAATTGTGATTAAATTTATTATCGTATCTTTTTGATGATTTATTTTTGTTTTTTCATTGATAATGTCACTAGCAACTTTGTTAACAAATTGAAAAAAATACTTTCAACTTCTCAGTTTATTAGAAACTGTAGTTAAATCATTTCTTTTGTCAGAAACTTAACCAGTTGTCTTTCCTTTCATTGAAGTTTTGGGGAAGTTATTTTTGTTTGTCGTAACTTCTCAGTTGTGCTTTACGTAATTCGTTTAAGTTTCTTCTTAGTATATCAATCTTGACTATCAATCTCTATCACTTAAAATATCAGTTTTTTCGGAAATATTCATTTTAAATGCAAATTAGTCGATTATTGGAAAATTTATGTTCCTAACAATATGTTGATCTTTCATATCAAACAAATCTTTATCTTCCATGAAAAATTTTTGTACTGACTTGATTTTGAACTGTTTGTATTTTTAACTGCTCGTTGTTTTGAATGAATGAATCTGTTTTTTTGTCATTCGTGTCAAGGAAAATGCCAAGTGATTCTAAATTGTTATTGTCATTATCAAAAATTAAATTAGATTTTAATAACTCGTCTTCATTAGATTTACCTTCTATTATCTCTCAATTAATATCTTGTAGATAATATGTTGGTGGGTGTGTTTTGAAAATTTCAAAAATTTTAAATAACACTCTGTTCCAATTAGAGTTATATCCCATTGAAAAACAACGCGCTTGTCTGCTTTTCCTACATCTTGAACGATTTTTTTTACTCAAATCTTGAAAATTAAAGTATTTAACTTTCGCTCGATTAATACACAGATCAACAGTGTCATCCTAATACTACTATTAAGGTTATTATTATATGTCAGAATTGTATCATTCATTATTTTTGCCCAATTACCATCACCATTGATTACAATTTATATATCAATTGTGACTTAATGTTCTGTTAGACATTTCTCTAAACAGATTTTTTTAAGTAACGATATGCTGATTGAAGTTCTAAAATCTATTTCTTAGGTAAAGGTTTGAAACAATTTATTATGAAACGCACTAACTTTATCTACTCATAACTTTCTGTTAAACTTTCCTCTGATAAGAAAAACTTATAATCAATAGTTATTGATATACAAGATTTAATCATTAAAAGTGTTGCCCAGGCGTTTTCTGTAAACAACAGTCAGCTTGTTTTCAAAGTTGTTATTGTATTTACTTAAGTTGAGTTATCAAAAAATCGTCATCGATACTTTTATAATGGTATTATTCATTCTGTTTTGTATATTGTTATTTGTGGACTGAACACTTCCTATCCTAGTTGGTGTTGTTGTTGTTTCTGTTGAATTCTTACTTTTTTATTTACAATCAATAAAAAATTGTCAATTTTCGCTGGGGAAATAAAAATTAGTGATAGTAATTTCTCAGATTTCTTTGAAAAGTTACACCAAATAACCAATCATATTCTGCGTTGGTTTCTGATATTAGTTTGTCGACTAATCTCTCTGTCACGTGGTTAGGATCCATGATGACAGACCACTATCTTGAGTTTCGCTGGGACTGCTTCCTATATATAGCCTTTCATTTTCAGTTTAATATGATGTCTCATTAAAACTGGTTGATCATATTTATTCTTCATCACTTAAATCATGTGAAAAAAGTCTTCGATTAAATACTTCACGGTTGTTGATCCACGAATTGAGTAAATTTTGATCTATTACTTTCAGTAACTCCTTTGTAGGTATAATTATTATCATATGAAAACATTATTTTTTTCTCAGATATCTTCAAAGTTAAATCCTTCTAAGTGTTAATCATAGTGAACCCTTTAGTAAAATCATAAATGTTATCTTTTACATTAGGACTATTAGGTGTTGCAGATATTTTTACGCCAATCACCGTATATCTGGTTGAACTTGTTTTGATTCTAATTGTTTATTTATCTGTTTTCCTACTTAAAAAATGTTATACTAATCATCTCACTTTGATCATTTGGCAAGGATAGGAGTAAAAGGAGTTCCAGGCGTGTTGCCCAAAAGTGTTGCCCAGGCGTTTTCTGTAAACAAATGTCAGCTTGTTTTCAAAGTTGTTATTGTATTTACTTAAGTTGAGTTATCAAAAAATCGTCATCGATACTTTTATAATGGTATTAATCGTTCTGTTTTGTATATTGTTATTTTTGGACTGAACACTTCCTATCCTAGTTGGTTTTGTTGTTGTTTCTGTTGAATTCTTACTTTTTTATTTACAATCAATAAAAATTGTCAATTTTCGCTGGAGAAACAAAAATTAGTGATAGTAATTTCTCAGATTTCTTTGAAAAGTTACACCAAATAACCAATCATATTCTGCGTTGGTTTCTGATATTAGTTTGTCTACTAATCTCTCTGTCACGTGGTTAGGATCCATGATGACAGACCACTATCTTGAGTTTCGCTGGGACTGCTTCCTATATATAGCCTTTCATCTTCAGTTTAATATGATGTCTCATTAAAACTGGTTGATCATATTTATTCTTCATCACTTAAATCATGTGAAAAAAGTCTTCGATTAAATACTTCACGGTTGTTGATCCACGAATTGAGTAAATTTTGATTTATTACTTTCAGTAACTCCTTTGTAGGTATAATTATTATCATATGAAAACATTATTTTTTTCTCAGATATCTTCAAAGTTAAATCCTTCTAAGTGATAATCATAGTGAACCCTTTAGTAAAATCATAAATGTTATCTTTTACATTAGGACTATTAGGTGTTGCAGATATTTTTACGCCAATCACCGTATATCTGGTTGAACTTGTTTTGATTCTAATTGTTTATTTATCTGTTTTCCTACTTAAAAAATGTTATACTAATCATCTCACTTTGATCATTTGGCAAGGATACGAGTAAAAGGAATTCCAATCGTTTTGAAACTTGTGTGTGATGCATGATGGCCTGTATTGTTCTGTTTATTTTGTTCAATGTTATCTGTACCCACAGAAAGTAAAGCTGTTTGCTCATTTTATGGTTTAATTAGTTCATGGGTCAAAAAATTTTTTTACTTTTTACTACTTTTTACGCTTTTTTACTACTCTTGTAGTCCTATTTTGTGTTACAGTTGTTTTCTTCTGTTTTGCTTTCTGATTTGATTTATTTTGATAGTGTTTCCAGTTCGTTGTTCATCATCGAACAATTTTGTACTTTTAGAGCCCTGGTTATGTTTCACAATCTGAATTGTTTCACAAAATTAACAACTCTTTAATCTTTTTCTTCTTTTTTATTTATGAGATATATATTCCATTTATAAAAATCTAACAGAAGAATCTTTAAATGGTTTATCTCCAAAGCAGGTTCCTTGATATGTACAACTATCATATCTCTTTTTTATTTACTTGATATTCATTTGATCTAGTTTTAATATCATCTACAATTCATTCATAATTGAAAGGTGATAATTCTTCCTTTTATCGTTTTCATTTCACGATGGAATCATCTTATTCTAAGCTGTTCAATCTGCTTATTATCTTTGCTGTAAAAGCATATCGCACTATTCATCTCTGTTTAGTTGATGTTTTCTGATGCCTCAGTTACACTTTTTTATTTCAAGCTACAGTAAAATGATCTTTCATTTGATTTGGCCCTTCTAGGCACAGTTAATCTATCTACAATTAAGTATTATGAACTAAAACTATCTTGGTATATTGGTTTATTTTATTATAAACAAGACCATACATTTTAGGTTTGGCTCTAAATTCACTACTCCAGGATAATTAAAGTTATCTTGTTTAATTATACTTCTATCAATTTGCGCAGCCACATCACTATGTACTGTTGATTTATTTGTAGTTTACAAGCCAATAATTTGTAACTATCTAACTATCTTGCTTACAATTATCAAGTCTTTTTTTCTTAATTTTCCAATGCTTTTATACAGATTATTACTCATTAACTTATAAAACTAATCACCTAGTTTACCTTTAGCATTCCCTTTTGTTGATAATCTTATGGTTTTTTTGGTGAATCTATATACGGTTCACCTTTTATGTAATAAAGCCATTCACCTTTTATGTAATTTATCTTTTTGTGAACGGTTACTTCTAAATTAACCCCATTACCTAAACACCAATCCAAAACACTCAAAACTCTACCTTAAACAAATAGTTGTTATTATCTTTTTGTGTTAACATTAATTTGTTGTATGTTTTAAATTTGCGAGGTTTACAATATATTTGATATTCAGTGATTTCTTCTAAATTAGTGTCTGTGTTTTTTCGAAAAAATGGGAGTACTTCGTTCCTCTTTTTTGTATCACTGTTTTATTAAACTATTTTTTCGTAATCTATACATTTTTTCCTGTAATTTTCTCTTACTCTAAGATCATAGATTGGATAAAGATACCTGTAACCTTTTTTGTTTGCAATACAAGATGAATACAATGAGTTGAATTCACAGTATTTTACGCGGTAAAAAGATCGTGGGGGTATTCTGTACAATCTTAAGGTCGTGCAAATATTTGTCTAATACATCGCGTAAATAGATTTACCCCTTTTATCAAGCGACCATTATGAGATTACACTTAAATGTCTAAAGTCTTGAAAAGGGCCCAATGAGTCTTATTCAACGGACAAAGGTTTGATTCTGATCTTTTAAAATTAAAAGGAAAATCTCAAATGAACAGACATTAGTTTACACAATTAATCTAATCACACAAAAGTAACTTATGAGGGTGAGACTTACTTTGTTCTGATATACACTTATGTTACGATACCAAGTTGCTAACTTGACAATTTCCAATCTTTCAACTACAATTTTGACAATTTTCAATATTTCAACTTCAACTTTCCAGACTTACTGAATCTGAACTAAACCGGTTAAGCAGACTGGATTGTGTTGTTAAAATTCTATTCCTATAACATTCAAGCCCAACTTGCTTCCGCAAATAGATTTGGTGTTCTGCTCAACCTAGAGCTCCCGTTTTTCTGGTTTTCCACCATGTGTTTCTGGAAAACCTAAACCTGGTTTTTCTGATCACAACAAAAAGATCAGGCATAATTATCCGAGTCTTCGCAGCAATATGCGACAAACACACACGCCTAAATTTATAAAGCTTTGAAATGTGTGGAATCAGAATTATGCGGAATTTCGGGGTCTTAGTACTTTCAAACCTTCTGAATAAGTGGCAGCAGCTGTAATTTTTTAAGAAAAGTCAGACTAACACTTTGGTGTTACCAGGTGAAAACCGAAACTTTGGTTAATAGCAGTTTTAGTTCCCTTGTTCCGGTCTGCTTGTTCTTAGTTTCCTACTTGGCGCACGCCTGGGGGGCTCCCTTTTACCCGTTTCATCTCACCCCAGTCAAATAGTACCAAAATAATTAAAATAGAAGCATCATAATTACACATATGAAAGCTTTATTACGACTTTTATTCTTTTTCCTTTGACTAGCAATCTTTTTCAATTATAGTTTTTCGTTCTTTACGAAGGTATTGCATGTCTTCTCATATTTCTGTAAGGTCTCAGCTTATCTCTGTGTAGTTTGTCGTTCTAGATTGAGCAGCTCAGCTGATCGTTTCTCTCTGTCTTCTCGAATATCTCCCATTTTTTTAGCATTAATACAGTCCTGCGATAGTTGATCTTTCTCCAACTTCAGATTGTCGAATCTCATTTGCAATTCTTTCAGTGTAGACTCTGCATCAGATAATTTATCGTTTTCCAACTTTAAATTGTCAAATTTCATCTAAAGTTCCTGAAGATTGGTTTCAGCTTCGTACAAAGAAGTTCTAATCTGATAATCGCTGACTGGGATTTCGTCAATGGGAATGCCAAATGCAGTAATAGCATCGTATGGCACCGATGTTCGTAGAGTTCCTTTTTCTTGTCTCAACATATAAGAGTGCTTTTCGGGATTGCGAGAATCAAGTTTCCATACGTTGACACGGTGAGATAAATGCACGTTTGATAGTTGGAAATCATTCGCATCACCCTCCCTCAAGGATTATGCCGAATCTCTCGTTCTTCAAGATAACCCTTCCAACAAACGTAAAGTCGTTAGCCGCCAGCCGCAGGGTCTAACTTAACATACGTATATACATTGGGTTGTGGGGGTTAATATTCAGCTCTCGTTCCCGTTGCATTTGAAGTTTTGTTGTCAACGTAGGCATCCGAGAACGGCTTAAACCATCATCGAGGAGGACACGTTTGGTTGGAGGTAGTGTCGATTCAATTATTCGTGAGTGCTGTTCTCGCTCTGGACGGCCTTTGCGTTTTACAAACGGGGCACGATTTCGCTCAATTTGACGTTCGTCGACCATAAACTTGTCGAGCTGTTTATACTGTTGATGCTGACTTTTGCTGAGTGTGTTATTCTTAGCAGGAGGACATTCGTTTGATAATCCCGCAAGATTGCTTTCGGGTTGAAACAGATCGATGACATTTGCCTTTTCTGTGGGCAGCATAGCAAAAACTCTAGAAACCGTTAGAAACATTTTAGAACATTTTTGGTGATTTCAGATAATGCCTCCTTCCAGTTGATAAGAATTTAGAAAGGGAAAAAAAGTCTTAACTTTTCCTAACCAAAAACCTTTCTGCTTAATCCACCGGGGAATTAAAGCAACCTTATACATACCTGTAATACTTTACATGTGATGACGATGATGTTCCACTGCACCTAGAGAGACATTCCAGTTAATTTAATACTGAACATTACATTTGCTCAATTTGAAAAAAATTAAAAGAGATGTGTTCTTAAAATTTAAATAAAGTGAGCTAAAGCGAGGAAATTTGAAATATCATCAAGCAATAGTAATTTAGTATTGACTTCATGCGAAAGGCGAAGTGAAGTCCACTTTTTGTTGACAAATCCTACAGCTTTTCTTTCGCTGAGAACAATCCCAGCAGAAGTTATATTCAGGATGAAGGGACATATGCCTGCCATTATGCCTGCCGTTAAGCAGACTGGATTGTGTTGTTAAAATTCTATTCCTATAACATTCAAGCCCAACTGGCTTCCGCAAATAGATTTGGTGTTCTGCTCAATCTAGAGCTCCCGTTTTCTTCTGGTTTTCCACCATGTGTTTTTTGCAAACCTAAACCTGGTTTTTCTGATCACCACAAAAAGATCAGGCATAATTATCCAATTCTTCGCAGCAATATGCGACACACACACACACCTAAATTTATAAAGCTTTGAAATGTGTGGAATCAGAATTATGCGGAATTTCGGAGTCTTAGTACTTTCACTTCACTTCTGAATAAGTGGCAGCAGCTGTAATTTTTTAAGAAAAGTCAGACTAACACTTTGGTGTTACCAGGTGAAAACCGAAACTTTGGTTAATAGCAGTTTTAGTTCCCTTGTTTTGTAAAGACGTTAATCCGGTCTGCTTGTTCTTAGTTTCCTACTTGGCGCACGCTTGGGGGGCTCCTTTTTACCCGTTTACTTCTCACCCCAGTCAAAAAGTACCAAAATAATTAAAATAGAAGCATCATAATTACACATATGAAAGCTTGAAGTGGATAATATATAAAATAGTCATGATTCCATTTTGAGGATTTGATTGTCATTATCTCTTCTTCGTCAGGCGGTTCACAGTTTTTATAAGACTTTTAATCTTTTTCCTCTGACTAGCAATCTTTTTCAAATATAGTTTTTCGTTCTTTTCGAAAGTATTGCATGTCTTCTCATATTTCTGTAGAGTCTCAGCACATCTCTGTGTAGTTTGTCGTTCTAGATTGAGCAGCTCAGCTGATCGTTTCTCTCTGTCTTGTCGAACATCACCCATTTTCTTAGCATTAATACAGTCCTGAGATAGTTGATCTTTCTTCAACCTCAGATTGTCGAATCTCATTTGCAATTCTTTCAGTGTAGACTATGCATCAGATAATTTATCGTTTTCCAACTTTAAATTATCAAATTTCATCTGAAGTTCTTGAAGATTGGTTTCAGCTTCGTACAAAAAAGTTCTAATCTGATAATCGCTGACTGGGATTTCGTCAAGGGGAATGCCAAATGCAGTAATAGCATCGTATGGCACCGATGTTCGTAGAGTTCCTTTTTCTTGTCTCAACATATAAGAGTGCTTTTCGCGATTGCGAGAATCAAGTTTCCATACGTTGACACGGTGAGATAAATGCACGTTTGATAGTTGGAAATCATTCGCATCACCCTCCCTCAAGGATTATGCCGAATGTCTCGTTCTTCAAGATAACCCTTCCAACAAACGTAAAGTCGTTAGCCGCCAGCCGAAGGTTCTAACTTAACGTACGTATATACCTTGGGTTGTGGGGGTTAATATTCAGCTCTCGTTCCCGTTGCATTTGAAGTTTTGTTGTCAACTTAGGCATCCGAGAATGGCTTAAACCATCATCGAGGAGGACACGTTTGGTTGGAGGTAGTTTCGATTCAATTATTCGTGAGTGCTGTTCTCGCTCTGGACGGCCTTTGCGTTTTACAAACGGTGCACGATTTCGCTCAATTTGACGTTCGTCGACCATAAGTTTGTCGAGCTGTTTATATTGTTGATGCTGACTTTTGCTGAGTGTGTTATTCTTAGCAGGAGGACATTCGTTTGATAATCCCGCAAGATTGCTTTCGGGTTCAAACAGATCGATGACATTTGCCTTTTCTGTGGGCAGCATCGCAAAAACTCTAGAAACCGTTAGAAACATTTTAGAACATTTTTGGTGATTTCAGATAATGCCTCCTTCCAGTTGAAAAGAATTTAGAAAGGGAAAAAAAGTCTTAACTTTTCCTAACCAAAAACCTTTCTGCTTAATCCACCGGGGAATTAAAGCAACCTTATACATACCTGTAATACTTTACCTGTGATGACGATGATGTTCCACTGCACCTAGAGAGACATTCCAGTTAATTTAGTATTGAACATTACATTTGCTCAATTTGAAAAAAATTAAAAGAGATGTGTTCTTAAAATTTAAATAAAGTGAGCTAAAGCGAGGAAATTTGAAATATCATCAAGCAATAGTAATTTAGTATTGACTTCATGCGAAAGGCGAAGTGAAGTCCACTTTTTGTTGACAAATCACACAGCTTTTCTTTCGCTGAGAACAATCCCAGCAGAAGTTATATTCAAGATGAAGGGACATATGCCTGCCATTATGAAAATGTCGCTTCTGTTGGAAACATTGCACACACGTCCTGACGAAGAGGAACTCCGTCAGGGGCTGCCTGCTTTCAGGGCACTTGAACTCCGCACATAGTTTTCGTGCCATTAGGGCACTCTCCCGGCACCCCACGTGCAGCCTTTTTGTGCCGTAGTGCAGAACGACCATGTCTTGAGGAGAGTCCTCAAAACAATAGCAGCTTTTGTAATTTTCTTTTGTGTGTAAGAAAGTTGCCATCTAAATGTCGCAACAGGAGAAAAGAGTTTAATGGCAATCAAATGTCTCAAAATATTAACTCGGAACATTCGCTCAATTAAGAGTCAAGAAACTTACAATAAAGAACTAAAGTAAACCAATGCATTAAGCCATTTTTGTTTTAGTAGTTAAAGTAAACTAATTTTTTTCTTTCATTTCAACTGCTTAGTTGAAGCAGGCCAAATAGAACCCATATAATTAAAGGAAATATCGAAAGGAATCATTTCTAGTAACAAAGGTAATTCTATCACGGTAATGCTTGCGCCGATAGGCAGAAAAACCTGAGCGCTATTAAAGAGAAGGGAACAGCTGATCTCAGGGTGATGTTAACAAGCAATGAAGGATTGGTGGCTGAACATCAACAACCACAAAAGTATCTATTCCAGTTTTTCGAGTTATCCTTCACTGGCAAATAAGCACTTTTCTGTGTTTATTTACAAAAAATGTTTACATAGTAAAGCAGCGTAGATGTATCAAAAAGTATGCAAACAAATGGTCAAGTACAATTAAGCGAAGGGGCTCGAGAAGTCGTACTTGATTTCGCAAATGGGACAGTAATTAAGTCTTTGCAGACAGGACCAGCAAATTAGTCGTCCAGGATGCTGTTTCATGTGGGAACCAAGACTGCAATGACGGCCAATAGTACATATTTCGCACGGTTGCAGATCGAGTTGCGTCGTTGTGGGTTCACGAAAAAAAGGGCATGGAGGCAGAGGGTAAAGGCCATATTCGTCAGGGTCATTTTGAGTTCTTATGTGATGGTAAGACAACAGAATACACTTCTTGCAAGCAGCATGCTGTATGTGAACATTTGGATCAAAGTGAAGCATAACTGGGTCTTTTATTGGACTTAAAAAACAGTAGGGGCAAATGTCAGTAAGTTTAATGTTTTCCATATTACTGGATTAAGAATCTTCAGGAGGATTCTTTTTGAGGAGTAGTAAAAGATTTAAGTTCGAGGGTATATCCGGAATATCGACTATAGCAAGAAAAAAATCTCAATATAAGTTATCAGGGAAAACGACAGTAGTGTTAGAAACGAAAGGAGGTTCCTCAAACCTGTAATCAATTATAATCATTGGAGGGAATTTTCCCAAAGTCTGCGTGAAGGACCTTTCGATTCGTGTTATTTTTATAAGTTTTCCTTGGAGACAAAAATACATGATTCCTAAGTCAAAAAATTTTAAACGTAATCTAAAGAATGAGGTACTAGGTCGGGTGTTGTATTAGAGAGAGCCAAAAAGAAATTCAAAAATGGTGAATCGGGGAATACATAAATGAAATCTTCTTTTAAGGGATCCAAGTATTCGAAGTAAATTATAATGGCTTGGCAAACATGATTCTCATCTGGTTCAAAAACAAAAGATCCTTCGAAGTGGGTAAGGGCAACATAAGCGTTCTGAAATTTGAAATTCATTGGGAGGAAGATTATTTAAATATCAGATCATTCGACAATCAGGGTTGTTCAAACAGAACATAAAGTGTTTCCAGTAAATTGAACTGGGATAAACAGACATTTCACCGGCATTTGATGAGCCTATGGAACGAATTTTAACACGGAGAAAAGCTTGTGGTTCCGGTATTGCTTTGAATGTTCTTTCAAAACCTAGAGTTTCGAAAAATTGATGATTGATAAATAAGTACATTGAGCTTGTTCAAGTTAACACAGCAGGTTAGCAAATATCACGCTCGTTATAGAGATAATGGTTTAAGGTATTTGGGAGTAACAAAATTTTCCAGGGGGATAAACGATTGAGCTCGCAAATGCAGAATAGCTCAAAATAACAACAAAGGAAATAAAGATATAGGATGGAAATAACAACCAGAACTACTGTTCGGACGCTGAATTTTGATAAAAATTGCAGAGATATTGTCAACAGAAAAACTGTAATTTTAATAGCACTGTATGGACAATCCTGATATAAGAAAAAGTACAGGAAATCTGCATAGGTGTAATAGATTGTTTTGAGATGTCGGATTCGAGACTCTGGTAAAGTTATTGTCTTGTTTATGATGGTAATAACGCAAAAATGAATGTACAATCTAATTGCTATTATTGAAACTAAAAAGGCAAACACACAGCGTTGGTATAATTTGTTTAAGATTTTAAGGAAGTGAGGAATTTTTACGAATAAAGAGGAAAGGATTCTACTAAACAACGGCGGGATGCTTGTAAAAAGGGAAGACAGAAAAAGTATGGTGGTACTAAAAATTCGATTGGTGATCTGTTTTATTGAAGATATTTCGTACATAAAGTCGATGAACCTGAAAATGTGCACACTGGTTTTAAATTATACTATTAGTCTTACATCGAAAGCCAATAAAATAGTTTCAGTTTAGGTGCTTTCGGATTCAAGATGTTCTATTAACACGTCGAAGGTAGTGTTTACTGGGAAAACAAGGACATCGTAATATAATGCAGTTGGAAGGTTGATTAAAAATTTAGGAAAACCTTCATTAATAATTTTGACACGTAGGTGAACGAGGTTTTCTGAGTTTGGAATATAATAGGACGAAACTTCGCCAAAAAAAATTAAGAACTGCACAAATATATTGGAAGACGGGAGGGAAGTAAAGGAAGCAGATGGGTTAAAATCCATTAATAGAGAACTTGGAGGAAGTAAGGAGATAAGTAGATTTTTTCATCAGCAGAGGTTCCGGATTCAAGATGAAATACGAGTGTATCAAATGTATCATGTTCTTTATACAAATTAGTTCATAATAGAGTCGTACAGTCTCATTTATTTCAAGACGAAGGGAGAAGTCAAGTTTTACTTCAACTTTTAAGTAAATGATGTTTCTGGATGAGGGGATATAAAAACAGACAATTTTTTCCTGATAATTCAAAAATTCAATTTCAAAATCTAGAGAAAAAACAGGGGTAAAAATTTCCAACGGGTCAAAGTCCATGTGATGGTTTATGGTGTTTTTGAGACTCACTAATAAAAAAATCAAGAATTTCCGAGAAGTTATCGTCGTTTTTGTAAAGAATTACATCATATAATTCCCAAACAACACTAATATAGAGATGAATAAAGTTTCGCGAACAGGGTATGATAAAAGATCTAACTTGAGCTAATTTTTGTTGATAGAGTATAAATGTGATTTCATGACCAGTTTCTGAGACAAAAATATCAGAGGGATAACCATCATCTGAAGAATCCGATGAAGACAAAGAGAAATCAGAAGAGGAGTCATTAGAGGAGCAAATTGACATTGGTTCCCAACATTTACGTCTTAGGTACATTTCCTCGTGTTGCAAGTAATCTAATAAATTATAAAAATTGTCATTGCTTCTCGGTACAAATACATTAATATCTTCACCAATCAGTTTGCTCATGGAAAATGCGGGAACAGCAAAGTCTAAGCTAATGGAAACTTTAATTTGGATGTATTTTTTTGATGAAGGTATATGGAAAGCAACAATTCTACCAATAAAAGAGCGAAAAAGGACAGTAACATTGTTATTAGTCAAATAAGTTAAGCCAGTGTCCCAAATAATCTCCATTTAATAAGAAATAAGCTGTAAAATATAGGAAGTGGCGTCACCATAGGTATTGCTTCATATAAATTGATTCACAAAAAAGGTAGGAGATAGAAATGAATCAAGATACACTTCGCGATTAAAATTCGCTGAGCTAGCAAAGTCATATCCCTTTTGATCAACAAAGTTTATGTTTTCTTTAGTCATTACCGTTCGGGTGATTTTTTTCAGGATATCGTTTGAAACGGTATTTTGAATTATGTTTGACCAAAATTGTTTAATTTGTTTAGGTGTGTACATTCCGGCTCGTCATGTTTCATAAGTGGGAAATTGTGTTATATGACCAATGTCATGAGGTGACATGATCGCAGGAGAGGAAAAAGGCATCGGATGGGGCATTAACTGGTGCCAAGTTTTTTCATCATCAACATCAAGTTGGAAGGCATTTCGATAGCCTCCAGAACACTTTATTTCATTAGCAATAGAAAAAGTTTGACGGGTAATAGGATCAACAAACATAGTACGATCTCCATAAAAAATTGGAATTCTGTCAAAACAACGAACAAGAACTTTAAGTGGGGACAATTTTTTTGGACAGTGATTTAGCCATCCGATGCTTCCATCGGTGTCCAAAAACATCGAACGGTTCCCGGTAAGCATATAACCTGCTAATCTATTATTTTGCACAGCAAGCATCATAATAGTTAGTATCTGGGTTCTCTCTAACTCACATTGGTTTCGTAAAAGAGTCATTTCAGATTGTCTCAACTGTTTTGCATTGAAATACATATGTAGGAGAGTTTGGCGCCTAGATGTAACTCATAGTCTATCTTATCTGTTCCTAAAAAATTCCAGTGGAGTTTATCTTTTTCAAATTTACCGAGATTAGAAGAGACCTTAGACATCCCGTTTATTGAAACCACATTATTTGAATCAACTGTCATTTTATAATTGTTTTTTCCCTGATGAATAACATTTGGTTTACCCGTACTCATATCAAAACCACCGGAATAAGAAATAAACAAGGAATCAAAATTTGTTCGGTACAGTGCTCCTTTCTTGCCACACAACTCCTGTTTATTGTCATATATACGAAATTTCATGGCAAGTTTGTCACTGTTTTCATCACGACCATACATTTTTTCTCTCTCAGTTGGTTCAGTATTTCCGTCGCTCACAATGTAGTATTGAGCGGGCGTGGGATCAAGAAGATACTTTACCATTTTAGCTTTATTTTGGAAAAGAATAGAAAGAAGGCAATTACTAGGTTGGGTCCACGTGTAAGCAAATGGATCTAGGGATGTGGATTCACATCCACCGTCGGTCAGACTGCACGGTAGGACAAAACCATTTGGGTTCTGTACCTTTTTGTTGTCTGCATTTACTTTTAACACTTGTTGCATATAAGTTTCAAATGTGTAGTGTTTAATATGGCCTCTGCCATCACAATCAGTTACACTGGTCGCACCAGATTTACGCGGTAAAAAGATCGTGGGGGTATTCTGTACAATCTTAAGGTCGTGCAAAATTTAACTAATACATCGCGTAAATAGATTTACCACTTTTATCTAAGCGACCATTATGAGATTACACTTAAATGTCTAAAGTCTTGAAAAAGGCCCAATGAGTCTTATTCAACGGAGAGAGGTTTCATTCTGATCTTTTAAAATTAAAAGGAAAATCTCAAATGAACAGACATCAGTTTACCCAATTAATCTAATCACACAAAAGTAACTGATAAGGGTGAGACTTACTTGAACACTTATGCTACGATATCAAGTTAGAAACATTTTAGAACATTTTTGGTGATTTCAGATAATGCCTCCTTCCAGTTGAAAAGAATTTAGAAAGGGAAAAAAAGTCTTAACTTTTCCTAACCAAAAACCTTTCTGCTTAATCCACCGGGGAATTAAAGCAACCTTATACATAACTGTAATACTTTACATGTGATGACGATGATGTTCCACTGCACCTAGAGAGACATTCCAGTTAATTTAATACTGAACATTACATTTGCTCAATTTGAAAAAAATTAAAAGAGATGTGTTCTTAAAATTTAAATAAAGTGAGCTAAAGCGAGGAAGTTTGAAATATCATCAAGCAATAGTAATTTAGTATTGACTTCATGCGAAAGGCGAAGTGAAGTCCACTTTTTGTTGACAAATCCTACAGCTTTTCTTTCGCTGAGAACAATCCCAGCAGAAGTTATATTCAGGATGAAGGGACATATGCCTGCCATTATGCCTGCCGTTAAGCAGACTGGATTGTGTTGTTAAAATTCTATTCCTATAACATTCAAGCCCAACTGGCTTCCGCAAATAGATTTGGTGTTCTGCTCAATCTAGAGCTCCCGTTTTTTTCTGGTTTTCCACCATGTGTTTTTTGCAAACCTAAACCTGGTTTTTCTGATCACAACAAAAAGATCAGGCATAATTATCCAATTCTTCGCAGCAATATGTGACACACACACACGCCTAAATTTATAAAGCTTTGAAATGTGTGGAATCAGAATTATGCGGAATTTCGGATTCTTAGTACTTTCACTTCACTTCTGAATAAGTGGCAGCAGCTGTAATTTTTTAAGAAAAGTCAGACTAACACTTTGGTGTTACCAGGTGAAAACCGAAACTTTGGTTAATAGCAGTTTTAGTTCCCTTGTTTCGTAAAGACGTTAATCCGGTCTGCTTGTTCTTAGTTTCCTACTTGGCGCACGCTTGGGGGGGGCTCCTTTTTACCCGTTTACAGTATAATAGTTAGCAATCGTCTTCTATTTTAACGCCAATTAGACTCTTGTCATCATTTTCATCAATATCGTTCTCTGAGATTCATTTCACAAAGTTTTTTCCGTCTACAGTGTATTTTATTTTTTGGTTGTTTCTGCTAATGATTTCGTTAATACCATGTTTGCTACTATATTATTATTCTTTAATGCAATAATTTGTTCATTTAATTGTCATTACTCTGTTTGAGTGCATCTATTCCATGGTTTGTAATAGCTACCTCCAAGTACAGTTGCTATTAGTCCTCTTATTCTTTTTCCTAGAATGGATAAGATATCACAATTTTCTTTGTACTTTTTTAATTTAGCAATTCAATTCATTAAACCTGCTAACATTGATAAAAATCTGTGTATCTATATCACGAATCAATTGTAAGTCCATCTTAACAAATGTCTCAAACTTTTCAAAACTTGTGATAGCAAATGTATATCTTGTTTCAAGTACAATTTTGTGCAGAATTTCATTGTTTTAAACTTTTTTGGAATATCCTTTTAGTTTTAACAATGTATAGACATAACATCCAATAAATTTTTCTCTCAGCTAATTATACTATTTGGTAGATGTTGACCACAGTTTTACCTATGAATATTACATCATAGTTTCCATTAGATCTGGACAAATAGATTTAATCACGAGATGATAACAGAATGGCCTTTGCCTAGCCTCTTTTGTGTTATAAGATGCCATTTTGCCATATGCAGTAAATGGTAATTTATTTTTCAAATGTCATTTACCAAACCCTATCAAAGTATTATGTGCATATGTGATTTTTGAAACCTTCTGTTCTTCAAAAAGTTATTGTATAGTTAGTATAGTATTTAATTATAGTTGACATACTAGTACATAATACATAATGACCTTTAAATAACAAAAAACTGCCACTTTTAAAAATATTGTTCTCAATTGTTTCTCTAAATCGTAATAAAATTCAATTATACTAAAAATGAAACCGTCTTTGAGACCTCTTTCTTGGTTTATTTTATGATGTTTTAAATGTATATTTTACCATATCGGAAGTCTAAATTATAGAATTGGATTTTATAGAAATAATTAGCGGATAAAATGGAAATCATTTGATGTTCTTTTTTATAGGCCAATAAACTCTTTTGGGTAGATATAGCCCAAGTCGAGGAGTCCGCTCAAATTCCGCTCAAAAAAATGCAAGAGATAACCGGAATGAGCGGAATTTGACCGGAATGAGCGGAATCGATAAGAAATAATGCAAGAAATGAGTGGAATTTGAGCGGAATAAAAAATGCAAGGAATGAGCGGAATTTGAGCGGAAAAAATGCAAGAAATGAGAGGAATTTGATCGGAATAAAAAATGCAGGAAATGAGCGGAATTTGACATGACCAAAAAATGCATACACTTTTAGCGGAAACATTGAACTTCCGGAAACAGGGAATGAATGTACATTAGGAGTTTCTGAAATGAACAACAATAGCGAAATTTTAAAGTAACGGTTTAAAGAATCTTTAAAAATTTTGAAATCATAACAACAGGAAACGCAGTGGTTTTAAAGTGGATCAACTTGAATCCAATCTCTCTTCTTATATATTATATCAAAAACTAGTATCCCTGCATAAAAAAGATCATTGGAACAGACCCAAATTGAGCTATGATCAGACTATCCAGACTGAAATGACCTCTGATCAGACTTTCCAGACCGAAGTTACCCCTGATCAGACTTTCCAGACCAAAATGATCTCTGATCAGACTTTCCAGACCAAAATGTCCTCTGATCAGACCGAAACCAGACCATTGTCCAGACTATAGTGCGCTTATGATCAGACCCAAATTCAGACCATTGTCCAGACTATAAACAGACTATGATCAGACTTTCCAGACCAAAGTGACCGCTTTTCAGACCAAACCCAGATCTTTGTGCAGACTATAGTGCGCCTATGATCAGACCCAAATTCAGACCACTGTCCAGATTATAAAAAGACAATGATCAGATTTTTTTTGTTTTTCTAATACTTTCTTGAAAATTTGGTGCAAGGTTTTCTGTGGTAACTGAAGTATACAAAAAAGTACTCGATACGTTGTCAAATTTCGCGCTCAAAACTCGCTATTTTGATGTTTCAAAATAAATCGCTTTTCAACCTAGTCAAGGACTCGTTCAAATGAACTGAGGGTCTAGTGAGGAGTTTCACTGTCCAAGTACAGTCTGATAGAAAAAGAATTTTTGACCTAGGTGGTAAACAAAAAAAGTACTTGATACGTTGTCAAATTTCGCGCTCAAAAACTGGCTAAATAGTGTTTCAACATAAATCGTTTTTCAACCTAGTCAAGGACTTATACAAATGAGTTGAGGCTCTAGGCAGGAGTGTCCCTGTCTGAGTACAGTCTGAGAGGGAAAGAAATGTTGACCTAGGTGGTATACGAAAAAAGTACTCTCTACGTTGTCAAAATTCGCGCTCTAATATCGCTATTTAGTGTTTCAACACTAATTGCTTTTCAACCTAGTCAAGGACTTATTCAAATGAACTGAGGGTCTAGAGTGGAGTGTTACTGTCTGAGTACAGTCTGAGAGGGAAAGAAATGTTGACCTTGGTGGTATACGAAAAAAGTACTCTATACGTTGTCAAAATTCGCGCTCTAATATCGCTATATAGTGTTTCAACCTAGTCAAGGACTTATTCAAATGAACTGAGGGTCTAGTGAGGAGTTTCACTGTCCAAGTACAGTCTGATAGAAAAAGAATTTTTGACCTAGGTGGTAAACAAAAAAAGTACTTGATACGTTGTCAAATTTCGCGCTCAAAAACTGGCTAAATAGTGTTTCAACATAAATCGCTTTTCAACCTAGTCAAGGACTTATTCAAATGAGTTGAGGCTCTAGGCAGGAGTGTCACTGTCCGAGTACAGTCTGAGATGGAAAGAATTTTTGACCCAAGTGGCATAGGAAAAAAGTATACGATACGTTGTCAATTTTCGCGTTCTAAAACTCGCTATATACTGATTCAACATAAATTGCTTTTTAACCTAGTCAAGGACTTATTCAAATGAATTGAGGGTCTAGGGAGGAGTGTCCCTGTCTGAGTACAGTCTGAGAGGGAAAGAAATGTTGACCTAGGTGGTATACGAAAAAAGTACTCTCTACGTTGTCAAAATTCGCGCTCTAATATCGCTATTTAGTGTTTCAACACTAATTGCTTTTCAACCTAGTCAAGGACTTATTCAAATGAACTGAGGGTCTAGAGTGGAGTGTTACTGTCTGAGTACAGTCTGAGAGGGAAAGAAATGTTGACCTTGGTGGTATACGGAAAAAGTACTCTATACGTTGTCAAAATTCGCGCTCTAATATCGCTATATAGTGTTTCAACCTAGTCAAGGACTTGTTCAAATGAACTGAGGGTCTAGAGTGGAGTCTTACTGTCTGAGTACAGTCTGAGAGCGGAAAAATGAGCTATGTCTCGTTTTGATTCGTTTAGTATTGCAGAAGTTTTTAACAATTTTCGAACTCGAACCTTCGGAAATGACCACATGCTCACTGCTCGATCTTCAATTTTCCTTCAATCAGAGTGTTTATGTTAATAACTGGTTAATATGATTTACAATATCATCGTATCAAATTGTTAAGACTATGTTGAACGTTTTCGGTTTGCTCTTCGGGAAACTATAACAGAACGAGCGTTCGGTACCAATTGAAAAAAGGGCATGGAGACGGAATGCTCGGTGGCTTTGGTTTCCTTAGTATTTAGCAGGACTTAATCAAATCACTTGAGGGTCTAGGGAGGAGTGTCGCTGTCCGAGTACAGTCTGAGAGGGAAAGAATTTTTGACCTAAGTGGTATACGAAAAAAGCACTCGATACGTTGTCAAAATTCGCGCTCTAATATCGCTATATAGTGTTTCAACATAAATTGATTTTCAACCAAGTCAAGGACTTATTCAAATGAACTGAGGCTCTAGAGTGGAGTGTTACTTTCTAAATACAGACTGAGAGGGAACGAATTTCTGACCTAGGTGGCATACCAAAAAAGTACCCGATACGTTGTCAAATTTCGCGCTCAAAAAATTGCTATGTAGTGCTTCAACATAAATTGCTTATCAACTAAGTCAAGGACTTATTCAAATGAACTGAGAGTCTAGTGAAGAGTGTCACTGTCTGAGTTCAGTCTGATAGAGAAAGATTTTTTGACCTAGGTGGTATACAAAAAATGTACTCGATAAGTTGTCAAAATTCGCGCTCAAAAAATTGCTATATGGTGTTTCAACATAAATTGCTTTTCAACCTAGTCAAGGACTTTTCAAATGAACTGAGGGTCTGGGGAGGAGTTTCACTGTCTAAGTACATTCTGATAGAGAAAGATTTTTTGACCTAGGGGGTATCCGAAAAAAGTACTCGATACGTTGTCAAAGTTCGCGCTCAAAAAAAGGCTATATAGTGCTTCAACATAAATTGCTTATCAACTAAGTCAAGGACTTATTCAAATGAACTGAGAGTCTAGTGAAGAGTGTCACTGTCTGAGTTCAGTCTGATAGAGAAAGATTTTTTGACCTAGGTGGTATACAAAAAAT
Source organism: Convolutriloba macropyga (assembly GCF_964194025.1). Taxonomy (NCBI): domain Eukaryota; kingdom Metazoa; phylum Xenacoelomorpha; order Acoela; family Convolutidae; genus Convolutriloba; species Convolutriloba macropyga. The sequence continues at coordinate 13,916,038 of NC_134468.1, forward strand.
GTACTCGATAAGTTGTCAAAATTCGCGCTCAAAAAATTGCTATATGGTGTTTCAACATAAATTGCTTTTCAACCTAGTCAAGGACTTTTCAAATGAACTGAGGGTCTGGGGAGGAGTTTCACTGTCTAAGTACATTCTGATAGAGAAAGATTTTTTGACCTAGGGGGTATCCGAAAAAAGTACTCGATACGTTGTCAAAGTTCGCGCTCAAAAAAAGGCTATATAGTGTTTCAACATAAATTGCTTTTCAACCTAGTCGAGGACTCGTTCAAATGAACTGAGGGTCTAGTGAGGAGTTTCACTGTCCAAGTACAGTCTGATAGAAAAAGAATTTTTGACCTAGGTGGTAAACAAAAAAAGTACTTGATACGTTGTCAAATTTCGCGCTCAAAAACTGGCTAAATAGTGTTTCAACATAAATCGCTTTTCAACTTAGTCAAGGACTTATTCAAATGAGTTGAGGCTCTAGGCAGGAGTGTCACTGTCCGAGTACAGTCTGAGATGGAAAGAATTTTTGACCCAAGTGGCATAGGAAAAAAGTATACGATACGTTGTCAATTTTCGCGCTCAAAAACTCGCTATATACTGATTCAACATAAATTGCTTTTTAACCTAGTCAAGGACTTATTCAAATGAATTGAGGTTCTAGGGAGGAGTGTCCCTGTCTGAGTACAGTCTGAGAGGGAAAGAAATGTTGACCTAGGTGGTATACGAAAAAAGTACTCTCTACGTTGTCAAAATTCGCGCTCTAATATCGCTATTTAGTGTTTCAACACTAATCGCTTTTCAACCAATTCAAGGACTTATTCAAATGAACTGAGGGTCTAGAGTGGAGTGTTACTGTCTGAGTACAGTCTGAGAGGGAAAGAAATGTTGACCTTGGTGGTATACGAAAAAAGTACTCTATACGTTGTCAAAATTCGCGCTCTAATATCGCTATATAGTGTTTCAACCTAGTCAAGGACTTATTCAATTGAACTGAGGGTCTAGAGTGGAGTCTTACTGTCTGAGTACAGTCTGAGAGCGGAAGAATGAGCTATGTCTCGTTTTGATTCGTTTAGTATTGCAGAAGTTTTCAACAATTTTCGAACTCGAACCTTCGGAAATGACCACATGCTCACTGCTCGATCTTCAATTTTCCTTCAATCAGAGTGTTTATGTTAATAACTGGTTAATATGATTTACAATATCATCGTATCAAATTGTTAAGACTATGTTAAACGTTTTCGGTTTGCTCTTCGGGAAACTATAACAGAACGAGCGTTCGGTACCAATTGAAAAAAGGGCATGGAGACTGAATGCTCGGTGGCTTTGGTTTCCCTAGTATTTAGCACGACTTAATCAAATCACTTGAGGGTCTAGGGAGGAGTGTCGCTGTCCGAGTACAGTCTGAGAGGGAAAGAATTTTTGACCTAGGTGGTATACGAAAAAAGCACTCGATACGTTGTCAAAATTCGCGCTCTAATATCGCTATATAGTGTTTCAACATAAATTGCTTTTCAACCTAGTCAAGGACTTTTCAAATGAACTGAGGCTCTAGAGTGGAGTGTTACTGTCTAAATGCAGACTGAGAGGGAACAAATTTTTGACCTAGGTGGCATACCAAAAAAGTACCCGATACGTTGTCAAATTTCGCGCTCAAAAAATTGCTATGTAGTGCTTCAACATAAATTGCTTATCAACTAAGTCAAGGACTTATTCAAATGAATTGAGGTTCTAGGGAGGAGTGTCCCTGTCTGAGTACAGTCTGAGAGGGAAAGAAATGTTGACCTAGGTGGTATACGAAAAAAGTACTCTCTACGTTGTCAAAATTCGCGCTCTAATATCGCTATTTAGTGTTTCAACACTAATCGCTTTTCAACCAAGTCAAGGACTTATTCAAATGAACTGAGGGTCTAGAGTGGAGTGTTACTGTCTGAGTACAGTCTGAGAGGGAAAGAAATGTTGATCTTGGTGGTATACGAAAAAAGTACTCTATACGTTGTCAAAATTCGCGCTCTAATATCGCTATATAGTGTTTCAACCTAGTCAAGGACTTATTCAATTGAACTGAGGGTCTAGAGTGGAGTCTTACTGTCTGAGTACAGTCTGAGAGCGGAAGAATGAGCTATGTCTCGTTTTGATTCGTTTAGTATTGCAGAAGTTTTCAACAATTTTCGAACTCGAACCTTCGGAAATGACCACATGCTCACTGCTCGATCTTCAATTTTCCTTCAATCAGAGTGTTTATGTTAATAACTGGTTAATATGATTTACAATATCATCGTATCAAATTGTTAAGACTATGTTAAACGTTTTCGGTTTGCTCTTCGGGAAACTATAACAGAACGAGCGTTCGGTACCAATTGAAAAAAGGGCATGGAGACTGAATGCTCGGTGGCTTTGGTTTCCCTAGTATTTAGCACGACTTAATCAAATCACTTGAGGGTCTAGGGAGGAGTGTCGCTGTCCGAGTACAGTCTGAGAGGGAAAGAATTTTTGACCTAGGTGGTATACGAAAAAAGCACTCGATACGTTGTCAAAATTCGCGCTCTAATATCGCTATATAGTGTTTCAACATAAATTGCTTTTCAACCTAGTCAAGGACTTTTCAAATGAACTGAGGCTCTAGAGTGGAGTGTTACTGTCTAAATGCAGACTGAGAGGGAACAAATTTTTGACCTAGGTGGCATACCAAAAAAGTACCCGATACGTTGTCAAATTTCGCGCTCAAAAAATTGCTATGTAGTGCTTCAACATAAATTGCTTATCAACTAAGTCAAGGACTTATTCAAATGAACTGAGAGTCTAGTGAAGAGTGTCACTGTCTGAGTTCAGTCTGATAGAGAAAGATTTTTTGACCTAGGTAGTATACAAAAAATGTACTCGATAAGTTGTCAAAATTCGCGCTCAAAAAATTGCTATGTGGTGTTTCAACATAAATTGCTTTTCAACCTAGTCAAGGACTTTTCAAATGAACTGAGGGTCTGGGGAGGAGTTTCACTGTCCAAGTACATTCTGATAGAGAAAGATTTTTTGACCTAGGGGGTATCCGAAAAAAGTACTCGATACGTTGTCAAAGTTCGCGCTCAAAAAAAGGCTATATAGTGTTTCAACATAAATTGCTTTTCAACCTAGTCAAGGACTCGTTCAAATGAACTGAGGGTCTAGTGGGGAGTGTCACTGTCCAAATACAGTCTGATAGAAAAAGAATTTTTGACCTAGGTGGTAAACAAAAAAAGTACTTGATACGTTGTCAAATTTCGCGCTCAAAAACTGGCTAAATAGTGTTTCAACATAAATTGGTTTTCAACCTAGTCAAGGACTTATTCAATTGAATTGATGGTCTAAGGAGGAGTTTCACTGTCCGAGTACACTCTGATAGAGAAAAAAATTTTGACCTAGGGAGTATCCGAAAAAAGTACTCGATACGTTGTCAAAGTTCGCGCTCAAAAAACGGCTATATAGTGTTTCAACATAAATTGCTTTTCAACCTAGTCAAGGACTCGTTCAATTGAACTGAGGGTCTAGTGAGGAGTTTCACTGTCCGAGTACAGTCTGATAGAGAAAGAATTTTTGACCTAGGTGGTAAACAAGAAAAGTACTCGACACGTTGTCAAACTTCGCGCTAAAAAACTCGCTATATAGTGTTTCAACATAAATTGGTTTTCAACCTAGTCAAGGATTTATTCAATTGAATTGATGGTCTAAGGAGGATTGTCACGCTCTGAGTACGGTCTGGGATTGAAAGAATGAGCTATGTTTCGGAATTGACCACATGATCACTGCTCGATCTTCAATTTTTCTTCAATCAGAGTGTTTATGTTAATAACCGGTTTATATGAGTTACAACATCACCGTATCAAACTTTTAGGACTATGTTGAACGTTTTTGGTGAGCTCTCCGGGAAACTATAACTGAACGACCGTTTGGTACCAATTGAAAAAAGGGAATGGTGACTGAATGCTCGGTGGCTTTGGTTTCCTAAGTACTTAATAGAAACAGGTTGTGATATATATTATTTTAAAGCTCGTTTCATTTTCAATGTAATGCGCTACCTTTGGTTTTGATGGGTTTAGTGTTGCAGAAGTTATTAACAGTTTTCGACCTCGAACCTCCGAAAATGACCACATGCTCACTGCTTTAACTTAAATTTTTCTTTAATCAGAGTGTTTATGTTGATAATCGGTTAATATGAGTCACCATTTCATTGTACCAAACTCTTAAAACTATGGTGAACGGTTGCATTAAAAACAGTTGTAAGGCATGGTCAGGCAGATTTTTAAATTAGTGACTAAAAGTTTAAACGATCGCAAAAAAAACAGGATCTGAATGTTTTGCAGTTTTTCACTATTTTCTTTCAATTGGGAACCAAAATTAGTGACCAATAGCGCATTCTCTCTCGTGCATGCCAGTCTTCTATCAAAGTGTTAGTGTAAGTCCTGAAAACTTTTTTTGGAACGTTTTTCAAGATTGAATGCTGAAAATCTTAGCTTTTCTCAAATATTAATGGCTGAGTGGTGTTTTGAGCAAAAGAACAAGTTTTTTGGCAATCGTTTTGTGTTTTCTAGAAACTATTTAGGTTTTAGAAGCTAATTGTATCAAAAAATGGGATTAATTCAACTATTTTCCTTTTTTTCACGATTTCATCAAATTTCTGTGGATGTTGTTTTATGTCAAAACACACAAAACACCATAACCTTCATGGTGAGGTGGGAAATTTTTTCCCACTTCACCATGAAGGTTTGCCGTGACCTAGAACGCCGAAGTGGACTAGAATTACACCCACAAATACGCCGGGAACGCTGTTTCATGTTGTTTTGAGTCGGTTACGGAGATTTTGGGCTTCGGTGATAGCCCAAAAAATGGCATATGGAATACTATTTTGTTGATATCTTCTAAAGTACTGAACCAAATTAAACGGGAGTAGTCGCATTTTGCTAGCACTAAACCCTTCTTGCTTGCACTGCTTAGTTAGTTTCTCAAATCGGCCAAATCAAAAAGTTATTAACGTTTAAATTTGAAAAAGTCGAATTTTCGGGCTATTCGGGATGACCCAAATTTCGGTACAACAAAGCACGCGATTTACCCTATAAATGTTAGTGATTTAGAATCCTCAGTTAGTGGGGAGTACCCCCATATATATTTCTCATACCGTTTTAGCAAGTCCAGATGCCGAATTTTGGCTCTGCAGCCGGAGTACTCTGCTTTTTTGGTCATTTGGTACGGTACCTTTACTTTGGAATAACTCGTTGTAGAGTGAATCGATTTTGATGAAACTTTGTGGTTATACCCAGCTTGAGCTAAGCTATGTTTTCATATAGGTTTTGTTTCGTTTCGATCAGCAGTTTTTGAGAAATTGGCCAGGACATGTGCCCCAATTTTGAACCGGTGAAGCAGGGTACCTGTACCTGCAGAGCTATGCCAAACTACCTGTAGTGCGATTTAAGGCTTGATTAATGGCTTGTTAGCTTCCTAATATTATGTCAAAGCTTTCTAGCTATTATCTGTAATTTGTGTGACAGATTGTGATGTCAAATTTTAGCTCTGCATGTGGTGTATCTCTCTTCTGGGTTCATTTGGTACGGTATCTTATTTTTGCTATAACTCCTCGAAGAGTGCACCGATTGAGCTCATTTTTTAATATGATGCGTATCTCAAACAGTGCTACAAACTGTACAAACAACTGCGTTATTTTTCTGTTCAGCCGTTTTGGAGAAATTGGCCAAAAAACTTGGCCCCATTTTGACCTCCTGAGGAGATGAACACCAAATTAACCGACAGTAAAGACAGCATTTCTTCTTCTTTCAGATTGTTGTTTGTTCAAAAACTGTTTGTATACTTTCTTTGGGACATCTGGAGCGCGCCTGGATTGATTAATGTAAGTGTCTTAATGAAGTTTAGAGTTGTAAATTAGAGATCGAGCACATGAGTCCTTGAAAAAGTGGTCATACTGAGCGAATGCTCATCGGCTTTGATTTCCCGAGTACTTAACAGAAACACGTTGTAGTATATATAGTTTTAAAGCCTATTTTAGCAACGATCTAATGAGCTATGTCTCGTTTCGTTTCGTTCAGTACTTTAAAAGTTATTAACGATTTCCGACCTCGAACTCCCAGAATTGACCACATGCTCACTGCTCGATCTCTAATTTTTCTTTGATCAGACGTTTAATGTTGATAACCGGTTAATATGAGTTACAATATCATCGTATCAGACTTTTAAGACTATGTAGAACCTTTTCGGTCTGGTCTTCGGGAAACTATAACTGAACGAGCTTTCGGTACTAATTGAAAAAAGGGCATGGTGACTGAATGCTCGGTGGCTTTGATTTCATAAGTACTTAAGAAAAACAGGTCGTGATATATATGATTTTAAAGCCCGTTTTATGCTCAGTCTAATAAGCCAGGTCTCGTTTTAATTAGTTTAGTATTGCAGGAGTTATTAACAATTTTCGACCTCGAGCCTCCGGAAATGACCACATGCTCGCTGCTCGATCTTCATTTTTTTTTCAATCAGAGTGGTTATGTCGATAACTTGTTAATATGAGTTACAAAAGCATCGTGTAAAACTTTTAAGACTATGGTGAACGTTTTTGGTGCGCTTTTCGGGAAACTATCATCGAACGAGCGTTTGGTGCCAATTGAAAAAAAGGACATGATGACTGAATGCTCTGTGGCTTTGATTTCCTAAGTACTTAGCAGGACTTAATCAAATCAATTGAGGTTCTAGAGAGGAGTGTCAAGGTCCGAGTACAGTCTAGGAGTGAAAGAATTTTTGACCTAGGTGGTATACGAAAAAGGTACTCGGTACGTTGTCAAATTTCGCGCTGAAAAACTCACTATATAGTGTTCAAACATAAATTGCTTTTCAACCTCGTCAAGGACTTATTCAAATGAATTGAGGGTCTAGAGAGGAGTCTCAAGGTCCGAGTACAGTCTGGGAGTGAAAGCACTTTTGACCTAGGTGGTATACGAAAAAAGTACTCGGTACGTTGTCAAATTTCGCGCTGAAAAACTCACTAAACTCACTATATAGTGTTCCAACATAAATTGCTTTTCAACCTAGTCAAGGACTTATTCAAATGGATTGAAGGTCTAGGGAGGAGTGTCACTGTCCGAGTGCAGTCTGATAGAGAAAGAATTTTTGACCTAGTTGGTATAAAAAAAGTACTCGATACGTTGTCAAATTTCGCGCTAAAAAACTCGCTATTTAGTGTTTCAACATAAATTGCTTTTCAACCTAGTCAAGGACTTATTCAAATGAATTGAGGGTCTAGGGAGGAGTGTCGTTGTCCGAGTACAGTCTGATAGAGAAAGAATTTTTGACCTAGTTGGTATACAAAAAAAGTACTCGATACGTTGTCAAATTTCGCGCTCAAAAAATCGCTATATAGTGTTTCAACATAAATTGCTTTTCAACCTAGTCAAGGACTTATTCAAATGAATTGAGGGTCTAGAGAGGAGTGTCAGGGTCCGAGTACAGTCTGGGAGTGAAAGAATTTTTGACCTAGATGGTATACGAAAAAAGTACTCGATACGTTGTCAATTTTCGCGCTCAAAAAATCGCTATATAGCGTTTCAACATAAATTGCTTTTCAACGTAGTCAAGGACTTATTCAAATGAATTGAGGGTCTAGAGAGGAGTGTCAAAGTCCGAGTGCAGTCTGATAGAGAAAGAATTTTTGACCTAGTTGGTATACAAAAAAAGTACTCGATACGTTGTCAAATTTCGCGCTCAAAAAATCGCTATATAGTGTTTCAACTTAAATTGCTTTTCAACCCAGTCAAGGACTTATTCAAATGAATTGAGGGTCTAGGGAGGAGTGTCACTGTCCGAGTACAGTCTGATACAGAAAGAATTTTTGACCTAGTTGGTATACAAAAAAAGTACTCGATACGTTGTCAATTTTCGCGCTCAAAAAATCGCTATATAGCGTTTCAACATAAATTGCTTTTCAACCTAGTCAAGGACTTATTCAAATGAATTGAGGGTCTAGAGAGGAGTGTCAAGGTCCGAGTACAGTCTGGCAGTGAAAGAATTTTTGATCTAGGTGGTATACGAAAAAAGTACTCGGTACGTTGTCAAATTTCGCGCTGAAAAACTCACTATAAAGTGTTCCAACATAAATTGGTTTTCAACCTAGTCAAGGACTGATTCAAATGAATTGAGGGTCTAGGGAGGAGTGTCACTGTCTGAGTTCAGTCTGAGAGGAAAAATTTTTTTGACCTAGGTGGTATACGAAAAAAGTACTCGATACGTTGTCAAATTTCGCGCTCAAAAAATCGCTATATAGTGTTTCAACATAAATTGCTTTTCAACCTAGTCAAGGACTTATTCAAATGAATTGAGGGTCTGGGGAGGAGTGTCACTGTCTGAGTGCAGTCTGAGAGGGAAAATTTTTTTGACCTAGGTGGTATACGAAAAAAGTACTCGATACGTTGTCAAATTTCGCGCTCAAAAAATCGCTATATAGTGTTTCAACATAAATTGCTTTTCAACGTAGTCAAGGACTTATTCAAATGAATTGAGGGTCTAGAGAGGAGTGTCAAAGTCCGAGTGCAGTCTGATAGAGAAAGAATTTTTGACCTAGTTGGTATACAAAAAAAGTACTCGATACGTTGTCAAATTTCGCGCTCAAAAAATCGCTATATAGTGTTTCAACTTAAATTGCTTTTCAACCCAGTCAAGGACTTATTCAAATGAATTGAGGGTCTAGGGAGGAGTGTCACTGTCCGAGTACAGTCTGATACAGAAAGAATTTTTGACCTAGTTGGTATACAAAAAAAGTACTCGATACGTTGTCAATTTTCGCGCTCAAAAAATCGCTATATAGCGTTTCAACATAAATTGCTTTTCAACCTAGTCAAGGACTTATTCAAATGAATTGAGGGTCTAGAGAGGAGTGTCAAGGTCCGAGTACAGTCTGGCAGTGAAAGAATTTTTGATCTAGGTGGTATACGAAAAAAGTACTCGGTACGTTGTCAAATTTCGCGCTGAAAAACTCACTATAAAGTGTTCCAACATAAATTGGTTTTCAACCTAGTCAAGGACTGATTCAAATGAATTGAGGGTCTAGGGAGGAGTGTCACTGTCTGAGTTCAGTCTGAGAGGAAAAATTTTTTTGACCTAGGTGGTATACGAAAAAAGTACTCGATACGTTGTCAAATTTCGCGCTCAAAAAATCGCTATATAGTGTTTCAACATAAATTGCTTTTCAACCTAGTCAAGGACTTATTCAAATGATTTGAGGGTCTAGGGAGGAGTGTCAAAGTCCGAGTACAGTCTGGGAGTGAAAGAATTTTTGACCTAGGTGGTATACGAAAAAAGTACTCGATACGTTGTCAAATTTCGCGCTCAAAAAATCGCTATATAGTGTTTCAACATAAATTGCTTTTCAACCTAGTCAAGGACTTATTCAAGTGAATTGAGGGTCTAGAGAGGAGTGTCGTTGTCCGAGTACAGTCTGATAGAGAAAGAATTTTTGACCTAGTTGATATACAAAAAAAGTACTCGGTACGTTGTCAAATTTCGCGCTGAAAAACTCACTAAACTCACTATATAGTGTTCCAACATAAATTGCTTTTCAACCTAGTCAAGGACTTATTCAAATGGATTGAAGGTCTAGGGAGGAGTGTCACTGTCCGAGTGCAGTCTGATAGAGAAAGAATTTTTGACCTAGTTGGTATAAAAAAAGTACTCGATACGTTGTCAAATTTCGCGCTAAAAAACTCGCTATTTAGTGTTTCAACATAAATTGCTTTTCAACCTAGTCAAGGACTTATTCAAATGAATTGAGGGTCTAGGGAGGAGTGTCGTTGTCCGAGTACAGTCTGATAGAGAAAGATTTTTTGACCTAGTTGGTATACAAAAAAAGTACTCGATACGTTGTCAAATTTCGCGCTCAAAAAATCGCTATATAGTGTTTCAAAATAAATTGTTTTCAACCTAGTCAAGGACTTATTCAAATGAATTGAGGGTCTAGAGAGGAGTGTCAGGGTCCGAGTACAGTCTGGGAGTGAAAGAATTTTTGACCTAGATGGTATACGAAAAAAGTACTCGATACGTTGTCAATTTTCGCGCTCAAAAAATCGCTATATAGCGTTTCAACATAAATTGCTTTTCAACGTAGTCAAGGACTTATTCAAATGAATTGAGGGTCTAGAGAGGAGTGTCAAGGTCCGAGTGCAGTCTGATAGAGAAAGAATTTTTGACCTAGTTGGTATACAAAAAAAGTACTCGATACGTTGTCAAATTTCGCGCTCAAAAAATCGCTATATAGTGTTTCAACTTAAATTGCTTTTCAACCCAGTCAAGGACTTATTCAAATGAATTGAGGGTCTAGGACTGTCCAAGTACAGTCAGATACAGAAAGAATTTTTGACCTAGTTGGTATACAAAAAAAGTACTCGATACGTTGTCAATTTTCGCGCTCAAAAAATCGCTATATAGCGTTTCAACATAAATTGCTTTTCAACCTAGTCAAGGACTTATTCAAATGAATTGAGGGTCTAGAGAGGAGTGTCAAGGTCCGAGTACAGTCTGGAAGTGAAAGAATTTTTGATCTAGGTGGTATACGAAAAAAGTACTCGGTACGTTGTCAAATTTCGCGCTGAAAAACTCACTATAAAGTGTTCCAACATAAATTGGTTTTCAACCTAGTCAAGGACTGATTCAAATGAATTGAGGGTCTAGGGAGGAGTGTCACTGTCTGAGTTCAGTCTGAGAGGAAAAATTTTTTTGACCTAGGTGGTATACGAAAAAAGTACTCGATACGTTGTCAAATTTCGCGCTCAAAAAATCGCTATATAGTGTTTCAACATAAATTGCTTTTCAAACTAGTCAAGGACTTATTCAAATGATTTGAGGGTCTAGGGAGGAGTGTCAAAGTCCGAGTACAGTCTGGGAGTGAAAGAATTTTTGACCTAGGTGGTATACGAAAAAAGTACTCGATACGTTGTCAAATTTCGCGCTCAAAAAATCGCTATATAGTGTTTCAACATAAATTGCTTTTCAACCTAGTCAAGGACTTATTCAAGTGAATTGAGGGTCTAGAGAGGAGTGTCGTTGTCCGAGTACAGTCTGATAGAGAAAGAATTTTTGACCTAGTTGATATACAAAAAAAGTACTCGGTACGTTGTCAAATTTCGCGCTGAAAAACTCACTATAAAGTGTTCCAACATAAATTGGTTTTCAACCTAGTCAAGGACTGATTCAAATGAATTGAGGGTCTAGGGAGGAGTGTCACTGTCTGAGTTCAGTCTGAGAGGAAAAATTTTTTTGACCTAGGTGGTATACGAAAAAAGTACTCGATACGTTGTCAAATTTCTCGCTCAAAAAATCGCTATATAGTGTTTCAACATAAATTGCTTTTCAACCTAGTCAAGGACTTATTCAAATGATTTGAGGGTCTAGGGAGGAGTGTCAAGGTCCGAGTACAGTCTGATAGAGAAAGAACTTTTGACCTAGTTGGTATACAAAAAAAGTACTCGATACGTTTTCAAATTTCGCGCTCAAAAAATCGCTATATAGTGTTTCAACATAAATTGCTTTTCAACCTAGTCAAGGACTTATTCAAATGAATTGAGGGTCTAGAGAGGAGTGTCAAGGTCCGAGTACCGTCTGGGAGTGAAAGAATTTTTGACCTAGGTGGTATACGAAAAAAGTACTCGGTACGTTGTCAAATTTCGCGCTGAAAAACTCACTATATAGTGTTCCAACATAAATTGCTTTTCAACCTAGTCAAGGACTTATTCAAATGAATTGAGGGTCTAGAGAGGAGTGTCAAGGTCCGAGTACAGTCTGGGAGTAAAAAAATTTTTGACCTAGGTGGTATACGAAAAAAGTACTCGATACGTTGTCAAATTTCGCGCTCAAAAAATCGCTATATAGTGTTTCAACATAAATTGCTTTTCAACCTAGTCAAGGACTTATTGAAGTGAATTGAGGGTCTAGAGAGGAGTGTCGTTGTCCGAGTACAGTCTGATAGAGAAAGAATTTTTGACCTAGTTGATATACAAAAAAAGTACTCGGTACGTTGTCAAATTTCGCGCTGAAAAACTCACTATAAAGTGTTCCAACATAAATTGGTTTTCAACCTAGTCAAGGACTGATTCAAATGAATTGAGGGTCTAGGGAGGAGTGTCACTGTCTGAGATCAGTCTGAGAGGAAAAATTTTTTTGACCTAGGTGGTATACGAAAAAAGTACTCGATACGTTGTCAAATTTCTCGCTCAAAAAATCGCTATATAGTGTTTCAACATAAATTGCTTTTCAACCTAGTCAAGGACTTATTCAAATGATTTGAGGGTCTAGGGAGGAGTGTCAAGGTCCGAGTACAGTCTGATAGAGAAAGAACTTTTGACCTAGTTGGTATACAAAAAAAGTACTCGATACGTTTTCAAATTTCGCGCTCAAAAAATCGCTATATAGTGTTTCAACATAAATTGCTTTTCAACCTAGTCAAGGACTTATTCAAATGAATTGAGGGTCTAGAGAGGAGTGTCAAGGTCCAAGTACAGTCTGGGAGTGAAAGAATTTTTGACCTAGGTGGTATACGAAAAAAGTACTCGGTACGTTGTCAAATTTCGCGCTGAAAAACTCACTATATAGTGTTCCAACATAAATTGCTTTTCAACCTAGTCAAGGACTTATTCAAATGAATTGAGGGTCTAGAGAGAAGTGTCAAGGTCCGAGTACAGTCTGGGAGTAAAAAAATTTTTGACCTAGGTGGTATACGAAAAAAGTACTCGATACGTTGTCAAATTTCGCGCTCAAAAAATCGCTATATAGTGTTTCAACATAAATTGCTTTTCAACCTAGTCAAGGACTTATTCAAATGAATTGAGGGTCTAGGAAGGAGTGTCACTGTCTGAGTACAGTTTGAGAGGGAAAATTTTTTTGACCTAGGTGGTATACGAAAAAAGTACTCGATACGTTGTCAAATTTCGCGCTCAAAAAATCGCTATATAGTGTTTCAACATAAATTGCTTTTCAACCTAGTCAAGGACTTATTCAAATGAATTGAGTGTCTAGGGAGGAGTGTCACTGTCCGAGTACAGTTTGATAGAGAAAGAATTTTTGACATAGTTGGTATACAAAAAAAGTACTCGATACGTTGTCAAATTTCGCGCTCAAAAAATCGCCATATAGTGTTTCAACATAAATTGCTTTTCAACCTAGTCAAGGACTTATTCAAATGAATTGAGGGTCTAGGGAGGAGTGTCAATGTCTGAGTACAGTCTGATAGAGATAGAGTTTTTGACCTAGTTGGTATACAAAAAAAGTACTCGATACGTTGTCAAATTTCGCGCTAAAAAACTCGCTATTTAGTGTTTCAACATAAATTGGTTTTCAACCTAGTCAAGGACTTATTAAAATGAATTGAGGGTCTAGGGAGGAGTGTCACTGTCTGAGTACAGTCTGAGAGGGAAAATTTTTTTGACCTAGGTGGTATACGAAAAAAGTACTCGATACGTTGTCAAATTTCGCGCTCAAAAAATCGCTATATAGTGTTTCAACATAAATTGCTTTTCAACCTAGTCAAGGACTTATTCAAATGAATTGAGTGTCTAGGGAGGAGTGTCACTGTCCGAGTACAGTTTGATAGAGAAAGAATTTTTGACATAGTTGGTACACAAAAAAAGTACTCGATACGTTGTCAAATTTCGCGCTCAAAAAATCGCTATATAGTGTTTCAACATAAATTGCTTTTCAACCTAGTCAAGGACTTATTCAAATGAATTGAGGGTCTAGGGAGGAGTGTCAATGTCCGAGTACAGTCTGATAGAGAAAGAGTTTTTGACCTAGTTGGTATACAAAAAAAGTACTCGATACGTTGTCAAATTTCGCGCTAAAAAACTCGCTATTTAGTGTTTCAACATAAATTGGTTTTCAACCTAGTCAAGGACTTATTAAAATGAATTGAGGGTCTAGGGAGGAGTGTCACTGTCTGAGTACAGTCTGAGAGGGAAAATTTTTTTGACCTAGGTGGTATACGAAAAAAGTACTTGATACGTTGTCAAATTTCGCGCTCAAAAAATCGCTATATAGTGTTTCAACATAAATTGCTTTTCAACCTAGTCAAGGACTTATTCAAATGAATTGAGTGTCTAGGGAGGAGTGTCACTGTCCGAGTACAGTCTGATAGAGAAAGAATTTTTGACATAGTTGGTATACAAAAAAAGTACTCGATACGTTGTCAAATTTCGCGCTAAAAAAATCGCTATATAGTGTTTCAACATAAATTGCTTTTCAAACTAGTCAAGGACTTATTCAAATGAATTGAGGGTCTAGTGAGGAGTGTCAAGGTCTGAGTACAGTCTGGGAGTGAAAAAATTTTTGACCTAGGTGGTATACGAAAAAAGTACTCGATACGTTGTCAAATTTCGCGCTCAAAAAATCGCTATAAAGTGTTTCAACATAAATTGCTTTTCAACCTAGTCAAGGACCTATTCAAATGAATTGAGGGTCTAGGGAGGAGTGTCACTGTCTGAGTGCAGTCTGAGAGGGAAAATTTTTTTGACCTAGGTGGTATACGAAAAAAGTACTCGATACGTTGTCCAATTTCGCGCTCAAAAAATCGCTATAAAGTGTTTCAACATAAATTGCTTTTCAACCTAGTCATGGACTTATTCAAATGAATTGAGGGTCTAGGAAGGAGTGTCACTGTCCGAGTACAGTCTGATAGAGAAAGAATTTTTGACCTAGTTGGTATACAAAAAAGTACTCGATACGTTGTCAATTTTCGCGCTCAAAAAATCGCTATATAGTGTTTCAACATAAATTGCTTTTCAACCTAGTCAAGGACTTATTCAAATGAATTAAGGGTCTAGAGAGGAGTGTCAAGGTCCGAGTACAGTCTGGCAGTGAAAGAATTTTTGACCTAGGTGTTATACGAAAAAAGTACTCGGTACGTTGTCAAATTTCGCGCTGAAAAACTCACTATAAAGTGTTCCAACATAAATTGCTTTTCAACCTAGTCAAGGACTGATTCAAACGAATTGAGGGTCTAGGGAGGAGTGTCACTGTCCGAGTACAGTCTGATAGAGAAAGAATTTTTGACCTAGTTGGTATACAAAAAAAGTACTCGATACGTTGTCAAATTTCGCGCTCAAAAAATCGCTATATTGTGTTTCAACATAAATTGCTTTTCAACCTAGTCAAGGACTTATTCAAATGAATTGAGGGTCTAGAGAGGAGTGTCAAGGTCCGAGTACAGTCTGGCAGTGAAAGAATTTTTGACCTAGGTGGTATACGAAAAAAGTACTCGGTACGTTGTCAAATTTCGCGCTGAAAAACTCACTATAAAGTGTTCCAACATAAATTGCTTTTCAACCTAGTCAAGGACTGATTCAAATGAATTGAGGGTCTAGAGAGGAGTATCAAGGTCCGACTACAGTCTGGGAGTGAAAGAGTTTTTGACCTAGGTGGTATACGAAAAAAGTACTCGATACGTTGTCAAATTTCGCGCTCAAAAAATCGCTATATAGTGTTTCAACATAAATTGCTTTTCAACCTAGTCAAGGACTTATTCAAATGAATTGAGGGTCTAGGGAGGAGTGTCACTGTCCGAGTACAGTCTAATAGAGAAACAATTTTTGACCTAGTTGGTATACAAAAAAAGCACTCGATACGTTGTCAAATTTCGCGCTAAAAAACTCGCTATTTAGTGTTTCAACATAAATTGGTTTTCAACCTAGTCAAGGACTTATTAAAATGAATTGAGGGTCTAGGGAGGAGTGTCACTGTCTGAGTACAGTCTGAGAGGGAAAATTTTTTTGACCTAGGTGGTATACGAAAAAAGTACTCGATACGTTGTCAAATTTGGCGCTCAAAAAATCGCTATATAGTGTTTCAACATGAATTGCTTTTCAACCTAGTCAAGGACTTATTCAAATGAATTGAGGGTCTAGGGAGGAGTGTCACTGTCCGAGTACAGTCTGATAGAGAAAGAATTTTTGACCTAGTTGGTATACAAAAAAAGTACTCGATACGTTGTCAAATTTCGCGCTAAAAAACTCACTATTTAGTGTTTCAACATAAATTGGTTTTCAACCTAGTCAAGGACTTATTAAAATGAATTGAGGGTCTGGGGAGGAGTGTCACTGTCTGAGTGCAGTCTGAGAGGGAAAATTTTTTTGACCTAGGTGGTATACGAAAAAAGTACTCGATACGTTGTCAAATTTCGCGCTCAAAAAATCGCTATATAGTGTTTCAACATAAATTGCTTTTCAACCTAGTCAAGGGCTTATCCAAATGAATTGAGGGTCTAGGGGGAGGAGTGTCACTGTCCGAGTACAGTCTGATAGAGAAAGAATTTTTGACCTAGTTGGTATACAAAAAAAGTACTCGATACGTTGTCAAAATTCGCGCTAAAAAACTCGCTATTTAGTGTTTCAACATAAATTGGTTTTCAACCTAGTCAAGGACTTGTTAAAATGAATTGAGGGTCTAGAGAGGGGTGTCACTGTCTGAGTACAGTCTGAGAGGGAAAATTTTTTTGACCTAGGTGGTATACGAAAAAAGTACTCGATACGTTGTCAAATTTCGCGCTCAAAAAATCACTATATAATGTCTCAACATAAATTGCTTTTCAACCTAGTCAAGGACTTATTCAAATGATTTGAGGGTCTAGGGAGGAGTGTCAAGGTCCGAGTACAGTCTGATAGAGAAAGAACTTTTGACCTAGTTGGTATACAAAAAAAGTACTCGATACGTTTTCAAATTTCGCGCTCAAAAAATCGCTATAAAGTGTTTCAACATAAATTGCTTTTCAACCTAGTCAAGGACTTATTCAAATGAATTGAGGGTCTAGGGAGGAGTGTCACTGTCTGAGTACAGTCTGAGAGGGAAAATTTTTTTGACCTAGGTGGTATACGAAAAAAGTACTCGATACGTTGTCAAATTTCGCGCTCAAAAAATCACTATATAATGTCTCAACATAAATTGCTTTTCAACCTAGTCAAGGACTTATTCAAATGATTTGAGGGTCTAGGGAGGAGTGTCAAGGTCCGAGTACAGTCTGATAGAGAAAGAACTTTTGACCTAGTTGGTATACAAAAAAAGTACTCGATACGTTTTCAAATTTCGCGCTCAAAAAATCGCTATAAAGTGTTTCAACATAAATTGCTTTTCAACCTAGTCAAGGACTTATTCAAATGAATTGAGGGTCTAGGGAGGAGTGTCACTGTCTGAGTACAGTCTGAGAGGGAAAATTTTTTTGACCTAGGTGGTATACGAAAAAAGTACTCGATACGTTGTCAAATTTCGCGCTCAAAAAATCGCTATATAGTGTTTCAACATAAATTGCTTTTCAACCTAGTCAAGGACTTATTCAAATGAATTGAGGGTCTAGGGAGGAGTGTCAAGGTCCGAGTACAGTCTGGGAATGAAAGAATTTTTGACCTAGGTGGTATACGAAAAAAGTACTCGATACGTTGTCAAATTTCGCGCTCAAAAACTCACTATTTAGTGTTTCAACATAAATTGGTTTTCAACCTAGTCAAGGACTTATTAAAATGAATTGAGGGTCTGGGGAGGAGTGTCACTGTCTGAGTGCAGTCTGAGAGGGAAAATTTTTTTGACCTAGGTGGTATACGAAAAAAGTACTCGATACGTTGTCAAATTTCGCGCTCAAAAAATCGCTATATAGTGTTTCAACATAAATTGCTTTTCAACCTAGTCAAGGGCTTATCCAAATGAATTGAGGGTCTAGGGGGAGGAGTGTCACTGTCCGAGTACAGTCTGATAGAGAAAGAATTTTTGACCTAGTTGGTATACAAAAAAAGTACTCGATACGTTGTCAAAATTCGCGCTAAAAAACTCGCTATTTAGTGTTTCAACATAAATTGGTTTTCAACCTAGTCAAGGACTTGTTAAAATGAATTGAGGGTCTAGGGAGGAGTGTCACTGTCTGAGTACAGTCTGAGAGGGAAAATTTTTTTGACCTAGGTGGTATACGAAAAAAGTACTCGATACGTTGTCTAATTTCGCGCTCAAAAAATCGCTATATAATGTCTCAACATAAATTGCTTTTCAACCTAGTCAAGGACTTATTCAAATGAATTGAGGGTCTAGGGAGGAGTGTCACTGTCCGAGTACAGTCTGATAGAGAAAGAATTGTTGACCTAGTTGGTATACCAAAAAAGTACTCGATACGTTGTCAACTTTCGCGCTCAAAAAATCGCTATATAGTGTTTCAACATTAATTGCTTTTCAACCTAGTCAAGGACTTATTCAAATGAATTGAGGGTCTAGAGAGGAGTGTCAAGGTCCGAGTACAGTCTGGGAGTGAAAGAATTTTTGACCTAGGTGGTATACGAAAAAAGTACTCGGTACGTTGTCAAATTTCGCGCTGAAAAACTCACTATATAGTGTTCCAACATAAATTGCTTTTCAACTTAGTCAAGGACTTATTCAAATGAATTGAGGGTCTAGGGAGGAGTGTCACTGTCCGAGTACAGTCTGATAGAGAAAGAATTGTTGACCTAGTTGGTATACCAAAAAAGTACTCGATACGTTGTCAACTTTCGCGCTCAAAAAATCGCTATATAGTGTTTCAACATTAATTGCTTTTCAACCTAGTCAAGGACTTATTCAAATGAATTGAGGGTCTAGAGAGGAGTGTCAAGGTCCGAGTACAGTCTGGGAGTGAAAGAATTTTTGACCTAGGTGGTATACGAAAAAAGTACTCGGTACGTTGTCAAATTTCGCGCTGAAAAACTCACTATATAGTGTTCCAACATAAATTGCTTTTCAACTTAGTCAAGGACTTATTCAAATGAATTGAGGGTGAAGGGAGGAGTGTCACTGTCCGAGTACAGTCTGATAGAGAAAGAATTTTTGACCTAGTTGGTATACAAAAAAAGTACTCGATACGTTGTCAAATTTCGCGCTCAAAAAATTGCTATATAGTGTTTCAACATAAATTGCTTTTCAACCTAGTCAAGGACTTATTCAAATGAATTGAGGGTCTGGGGAGGAGTGTCACTGTCTGAGTACAGTCTGAGAGGGAAAAATTTTTTTGACGTAGGCAGTATACGAAAAAAGTACTCGATACGTTGTCAAATTTGGCGCTCAAAAAATCGCTTTATAGTGTTTCAACGTAAATTGCTTTTCAACCTAGTCGAGGACTTATTCAAATGAATTGAGGGTCCAGGGAGGAGTGTCACTGTCCAAGTACAGTCTGATAGAGAAAGAATCTTTGACTTAGTTGGTATACAAAAAAAGTACTCGATACGTTGTCAAGTTTCGCGCTAAAAAACTCGCTATTTAGTGTTTCAACATAAATTGGTTTTCAACCTAGTCAAGGACTTATTAAAATGAATTGAGGGTCTAGGGAGGAGTGTCACTGTCTGAGTACAGTATGAGAGGGAAAATTTTTTTGACCTAGGTGGTATACGAAAAAAGTACTCGATACGTCAAATTTCGCGCTCAAAAAATCGCTATATAGTGTTTCAACAAATTGCTTTTCAACCTAGTCAAGGACTTATTCAAATGAACTGAGGGTCTAGAGAGGAGTGTCAAGGTCCGAGTACAGTCTGGGAGTGAAAGAATTTTTGACCTAGGTGGTATACGAAAAAAGTACTCGGTACGTTGTCAAATTTCGCGCTGAAAAACTCACTATATAGTGTTCCAACATAAATTGCTTTTCAACCTAGTCAAGGACTTATTCAAATGAATTGAGGGTCTAGGGAGGAGTGTCACTGTCTGAGTACAGTCTGAGAGGGAAAAATTTTTTTTGACCTAGGCGGTATACGAAAAAAGTACTCGATACGTTGTCAAATTTGGCGCTCAAAAAATCGCTATATAGTGTTTCAACATAAATTGCTTTTCAACCTAGTCAAGGACTTATTCAAATGAATTGAGGGTCTAGGGAGGAGTGTCACTCTCCGAGTACAGTCTGATAGAAAAAGATTTTTTGACCTAGTTGGTATACAAAAAAAGTACTCGATACAATGTCAAACTTCGCGCCAAAAAACTCGCTATTTAGTGTTTCAACATAAATTGTTTTTCAACCTAGTCAAGGACTTATTAAAATGAATTGAGGGTCTAGGGAGGAGTGTCACTGTCTGAGTACAGTCTGAGAGGGAAAATATTTTTGACCTAGGTGGTATACGAAAAAAGTACTCCATACGTCAAATTTCGCGCTCAAAAAATCGCTATATTGTGTTTCAACAAATTGCTTTTCAACCTAGTCAAGGACTTATTCAAATGAACTGAGGGTCTAGAGAGGAGTCTCAAGGTCCGAGTACAGTCTGAGAGTGAAAGAATTTTTGACATAGGTGGTATACGAAAAAAGTACTCGGTACGTTGTCAAATTTCGCGTTAAAAAACTCGCTATTTAGTGTTTCAACATAAATTGGTTTTCAACCTAGTCAAGGACTTATTAAAATGAATTGAGGGTCTAGGGAGGAGTGTCACTGTCTGAGTACAGTCTGATAGAGAAAAAATTTTTGACCTAGTTGGTATACAAAAAAAAGTACTCGATACGTTGTCAAATTTCGCGCTGAAAAACTCACTATATAGTGTTCCAACATAAATTGCTTTTCAACCTAGTCAATGACTTATTCAAATGAATTGAGGGTCTAGGGAGGAGTGTCACTGTCTGAGTACAGTCTGAGAGGGAAAAATTTTTTTGACCTAGGCGGTATACGAAAAAAAGTACTCGATACGTTGTCAAATTTGGCGCTCAAAAAATCGCTATATAGTGTTTCAACGTAAATTGCTTTTCAACCTAGACGAGGACTTATTCAAATGAATTGAGGGTCTAGGGAGGAATGTCACTGTCCGATTACAGTCTGAAAGAGAAAGAATTTTTAACCTAGTTGGTATACAAAAAAAGTACTCGATACGTTGTCAAATTTCGCGCTAAAAAACTCGCTATTTAGTGTTTCAACATAAATTGGTTTTCAACCTAGTCAATGACTTATTAAAATGAATTGAGGGTCTAGGGAGGAGTGTCACTGTCTGAGTACAGTCTGAGAAGGAAAATTTTTTTGACCTAGGTGGTATACGAAAAAAGTACTCGATACGTCAAATTTCGCGCTCAAAAAATCGCTATATAGTGTTTCAACAAATTGCTTTTCAACCTAGTCAAGGACTTATTCAAATGAACTGAGGGTCTAGAGAGGAGTGTCAAGGTCCGAGTACAGTCTGGGAGTGAAAGAATTTTTGACCTAGGTAGTATACGAAAAAAATACTCGGTACGTTGTCAAATTTCGCGCTGAAAACTCACTATATAGTGTTCCAACATAAATTGCTTTTCAACCTAGTCAAGGACTTATTCAAATGAATTGAGGGTCTAGGGAGGAGTGTCACTGTCTGAGTACAGTCTGAGAGGGAAAAATTTTTTTGACCTAAGCGGTATACGAAAAAAGTACTCGATACGTTGTCAAATTTGGCGCTCAAAAAATCGCTATATAGTGTTTCAACGTAAATTGCTTTTCAACCTAGTCGAGGACTTATTCAAATGAATTGAGGGTCTAGGGAGGAGTGTCACTGTCCGAGTACAGTCTGATAGAGAAAGAATCTTTGACCTAGTTGGTATACAAAAAAAGTACTCGATACGTTGTCAAATTTCGCGCTAAAAAACTCGCTATTTAGTGTTTCAACATAAATTGGTTTTCAACCTAGTCAAGGACTTATTAAAATGAATTGAGGGTCTAGGGAGGAGTGTCACTGTCTGAGTAAAGTCTGAGAAGGAAAATTTTTTTGACCTAGTTGGTATACGAAAAAAGTACTCGATACGTCAAATTTCGCGCTCAAAAAATCGCTATATAGTGTTTCAACAAATTGCTTTTCAACCTAGTCAAGGACTTATTCATATGAACTGAGGGTCTAGAGAGGAGTGTCAAGGTCCGAGTACAACCTGAGGGTGAAAGAATTTTTGACATAGGTGGTATACGAAAAAAGTACTCGGTACGTTGTCAAATTTCGCGCTGAAAAACTCACTATATAGTGTTCCAACATAAATTGCTTTTCAACCTAGTCTAGGACTTATTCAAATGAATTGAGGGTCTAGGGAGGAGTGTCACTGTCCGAGTACAGTCTGATAGAGAAAGAATTTTTGACCTAGTTGGTATACGAAAAAAGTACTCGGTACGTTGTCAAATTTCGCGCTGAAAAACTCACTATATAGTGTTCCAACATAAATTGCTTTTCAACCTAGTCAAGGACTTATTCGAATGAATTGAGGGTCTAGGGAGGAGTGTCACTGTCTGAGTACAGTCTGAGAGGGAAAAATTTTTTTTGACCTAGGCGGTATACGAAAAAAGTACTCGATACGTTGTCAAATTTGGCGCTCAAAAAATCGCTATATAGTGTTTCAACATAAATTGCTTTTCAACCTAGTCAAGGACTTATTCAAATGAATTGAGGGTCTAGGGAGGAGTTTCACTGTCCGAGTACAGTCTGATAGAGAAAGAATTTTTGACCTAGTTGGTATACGAAAAAAGTACTCGGTACGTTGTCAAATTTCGCGCTGAAAAACTCACTATATAGTGTTCCAACATAAATTGCTTTTCAACCTAGTCAAGGACTTATTCAAATGAATTGAAGGTCTAGGGAGGAGTGTCACTGTCTGAGTACAGTCTGAGAGGGAAAATTTTTTGACCTAGGCGGTATACGATAAAAGTACTCGATACGTTGTCAAATTTCGCGCTCAAAAAAACGCTATATAGTGTTTCAACATAAATTGCTTTTCAACCTAGTCAAGGACTTATTCAAATGAATTGAGGGTCTAGGGAGGAGTGTCACTGTCCGAGTACAGTCTGATAGGGAAAGAATTTTTGACCTAGTTGGTAAACAAAAAAAGTTTTCTGGCAATTTTACCGAAAAACAATTTAAAACTAATCAAATTTTATTGGATTATGTTGGAAAATTTATTATCTCAGACAACCACTAGTAAGTGAACTCTCAAATACCAAAAGTTTTGTTTATGTTTTTAAAAAAGTTCGTGTTTAGCTGTTATGGAACCAATGCGACTTGGCGTTCCTTTTGCCACTGATACTGAAGCTACACCCCGGAAGAAATTCAAACCTGCGTTCTCACCCGCACAAGTCCAGGGGCGAATTATCAAGCAACCAACAACTGGACGACAACTTGAATTTCTCTTTTCCAATTTTGCCAACGAAGAAAAAGTTCATACAGCATTTATTGGTGACTCTATTGTTGACAACTTGTGCGTCAACAATTGCATTGTTTATTCTCTTTCCGGTGGAGTGGTCTCAGAATTTCATGCACTTCTGGACACTCTAACAAGCTATCGGAATGTCATTCTCCTATTAGGCGGCAATAATTTGTCCCAATTCGATGCAGCCGGACAAGAGCCTGAAGAACTCTTCAAAGAAATTCAACAACTTTTCTTTGAAATCCGCAATTTGTCTCAAAAGCCAAAGGCTGTTGTATGTACAGTCCTGAAGAGACTGAATGCAAAACGTACAAACATAGATCGGTTCAATGCCATTCTGACGAACTCTTCGCTGCCGTCTTTCAAAATGCATCAAGAGGTCCACAAAAAGAAGTGTTTTCTTGAATCTGATGGCGTTCATCTTACTCTGCAAGGTCGCCAAAATTTAGCGTGCGGCATGAACAAAGTCCTGCGCGAAAAATTGTTTTATGTGATGTTTGATGTCCTTGTTGCTCAATTGTCTTGGCCTTGCGATTGATTGTTTTAATGCTGTTTTATAGTATTTGTTTACTAAATGTTGAAATTTTCATTGAACGAATTGAATCAAGTTAGTTTTATCCGATCAGAGTTTTACCTGCTTCGGCTAAAAAAAATTGCGTGGTTCTAGCAGGTGCTTTACCTGCTTCGGCAAACTATTTCGCGTGTTTTTAGCAGGTGCGTTAACTGCTTGGAGTAAAAATAAGTCTGCGTGTTTTTAGCGGGTGCTTTACCCGCTTCGGCTAAAATTTTTGCGTGTTTCGAGCAGGTGCTTTATCTGCTTCGGCCAGAATCAAAATGAAGTGTTCCGAAAACGTGCTTTAACTGCTTCGGCTAAATTTTTTGCGTGTTTCTAGCAGGAGCTTTACCTGCTTCGGCTAAAATTTTTGCGTGATTTTAGCGGGTGCTTTACCTGCTTCGGCTTAATTTTTCGCGTGTTTCTAGCAGGTGCTTTACCTGCTTCGGCCAGAATGAAAAATAAATGTTCCTAAAACGTGCTTTACCTGCTTCGGTTTAAAAAAATGCGTGATTTTAGCAGGTGCTTTATCTGCTTCGGCTAAATATTCTGCGTGATTTTAGCAGGTGCTTTACCTGCTTCGCCTTAAAAAAATTGCGTTATTCTAGCAGGTGTTTTAT
>NC_134468.1:13940520-14077883 GCF_964194025.1 Convolutriloba macropyga
CTTTCAACGTTTGCTGAAGGTTCTGTTGTTCGAACACTGATAAGAGTTGTTTGATAGAAACACTGGATTTCAGCTGTTCCTTGCTACATTGATTGATTTGACATCAAGGGATTGGTCCTAATAACACTGAACCATAGCACTGATCTGTTAAGTCTCTGAATCTGATCAAAGCCGTCTCCTCTGTGAAGAAAACGGAGCAGAGAAGCATTGTAATTCTGCATTGTAATTTCCATTTCTCAATGTGTTGAGATGAGAGGAAGAACTGAAGTCAAGGGCAGTTGAAAAAAATGAACCGCGCTGATGTTGTTTTGAGAGACTAAAAGACGAAGGATGATGTGTGACATTTCAGACTCTATATATATTAAACTCTAGCCAATTGGAGCAAAGTATTCAATAAAAAGGGATTATTTAGTGGAAAAATTGTTGTTATTATCAAAAAGGGTACTCAAATAAATATGAAAAAACAAAAGAAGGAATTATGTCACAGAAATATTAACCTTGCTATGCAAAAAAAGAATTTCAAATCTGAGTGGTAATCAAAAAGGGGCAATTTTTACGCGTGATATCCAACAAGCCCCTAATTGACAGCCAAAAAAAGATAATTCAAAGGGATTGAGTTGAAGTATTTCTCCAAGAAAGTCCAGCTTTGATAAATTGTCTCCATTTCGTTAAATCTCAAATCGATCTCGGAAAATGAAACAAAAATTTGCATTGAGCTTTTTTTATATAAATGCTAGGAAGTCGCATTCCAAATCTTAATTTTACTATCTCTGCCTTGTAAGTTCGTAATGATGAAAGAAAAATTCACTTTGTAGCGAGGAAGTAAAAATTAATGGTTCCTCAAATAAAATTAAAGTGGGTTGAGATGGATTTTATATTTTCTGAAAGATATTATGAAGTGAAGAGGATTTCATACTTGTTGATGTGTAATTCTGACAATCCCTTTCTAAATTGGATCCATTACTAATCCTATAATCGGATGGTTCTGTTATGTTGCTCAAGATTTCCAAAAAAAATGTAAAATAAAGAATCCGCATCAATTTCGTCACCGTCGATTTTATAGGCATCACTGGTTCCTTCATTTTATTTTTTTGTAATTCTTTCCATAATGTAGTAAATCGTTCTCGTTCTTGACAAATGTTTTCCACAAATGATCAAAATATGAAACAAAACTCTGTTCACAAAAAAGTTAAAAAAGCAATGCATTAAATGAAATCGTTAATTTCTAATATTTGTATTCTAAAGCTGAAATTTGATTGGAAAGCGTTTTTCAATAACAAAAAACTAAAAGCAGGTGGGAGTGTTTCAATACAGCATCAGTGAAAAATTGATCTTTGATAATAGAAGAGTTTCGTCTCTATCCTTCTGTTGTTAATATAAAAGCACATTTTTTTGCTGTTATGTATTTTCAATAAAACCAAATTTGATCTCTCTAATTTTCGTCAATGCTTTGGATACATACGTTTTAATTACATCTACGGAAAACAGATGAAGAATTGAGAATTTTTGTAAATTGCAGTTCTTCAATTTGTTCTTTTTTCGTTATTGAAAACCTCTGTGTTGTTAAAGAGAGGAAAATTGAAAGTGAAAACTAATTGGAAGAGCTACATGAACTAATGTCGAAATCTGATTGATTACTTTCAGTCATCTAGAATCTGCTAACATGATGCTTGTTTCCAACGATCAAAATGACCTAATTTTCAAATTCTGTAAGTAATGATTCATCAACGAGTGCCCCCAAATTAGGCAAACGCTATGATCATTTACACACACCCACACACACACACACACACACATATATATATATATATATATATATATGTATATAAATAAATATTTATATATATTTAAATATATATATATATATATATATATATATATATATAAATATTTATATATTTATATATATATATATAATATATATTTCTTACAGAAATAAATATATATTTATAAATATATATATATATAATCAATTTTAAAATTGGAATTCTCACTACGTGATCTTAGAAGCTTCGAATCTCATTTCTAAATCAACTTGCTTTTTCAACGATTGCTGAAGGTTCTGTTGTTCGAACACTGATAAGAGTTATTTGATAGAAATACTGGATTTCAGTTGTTCCTTTCTGCATTGATGGATTTGACATCAAGGGATTGGTCCAAATAGCACTGGACAAGAGCACTGATCTGTTAAGTCTCTGAATCTGATCAAAGCCATCTCCCCTGTAAAGAAAACGGAGCAGAGAAGTCCGTAGTTCTGCTTTGTTAACAAAAAAATTAAAATTGAAAAAGCAATGCATTAAATGAAATCGTTAATTTTCAGTATCGGTATTCTAAAGCTGAAATTTGATTGGAAAGCGTTTTTTCAATAACAAAAAACGAAAAGCAGGTGGGAGTGTTTCAATACAGCATCAGTGACAAAATTGATCTTTGATAATAGAAGAGTTTCGTCTCTATCCTTCTGTTGTTAATATAAAAGCACATATTTTTGCTGTTTTGTATTTTCAATAAAACCAAATTTGATCTCTCTAATTTTCGTCAATGCTTTGGATACATACGTTTTAATTACATCTATTGAAAACAGATGAAGAATTGAGAGTTTTTGTAAATTGCAGTTCTTCAATTTGTTGTTTTTTCTTTATTGAAAACCTCTGTGTTGTTAAAGAGAGGAAAATTGAAAGTGAAAATTAATTGGAAGAGCTACATGAATTAATGTCAAAATCTGATTGATTACTTTCATTCATCTAGAATCTGCTAACATGATGCTTGTTTCCAACGATCAAAATGACTTAATTTTCATATTTCGTAAGTAATGATTCATCAAATCCTTCAAATCAGGATTATCAATCTAAATCAATCATCACTCCTTCAAGATCCCTCAAATTAAGCAAAAGCTATGATCATTTACAATTCTGTTATTTTCAGATTCAGGTGATCAGATTTATCTTAGTTTTATTCAGTTCATCTTGATCGAAAAAAGTGCCATCTTTTGTTAGAAGTTTTCCTGGCAAATGTACAGAGTGCCAAAAAACGGTTGTCATGATGCATATAATTAGACAAAAATTGCAATAAGGGGAGTCTAGTTTGTACTAATTGCACAAATTTCGCTGCAAAAAAGAGAGACTTGACTTACCGCCTTGATAAACCTCATGCCCAGAAAGATGTTAAGCTTAGTACTATGTCTGCGCGGTGCTTGGAGGATTTACCAAGGACAGAGAGCATGAAGCATATACAAAATTTGAGATCAAATCGAGTGAAAGTGTCAAAGAAGTCTTAGAATCAGAGGAACTGGATGAAAAGTGAGCAGCTACAGCAGGCAATTATTGCTTGTCAGAAATTTTTTAGGATAAAGAATTGGACAACGGGAGACACCCAGTATTCAATTTCAAGTTGTGCAAGCTCAATCCCTATGCAATCAATGAAAAGGTCAAAAGATGGTTTCGGAAAGCTCAACTGTGCAACTTAAGCTATCTTGAGCCTTAGATCTAATATAAGAAATGTAGACATGGATGAACATTGATACTTCTATGCTCACGAAAATAACACATTCATTGAGAAATCTCATCTATTCTGTTCCAAAAGGGCCTTTGTATCTTTTCAAGCAAAGCTTGAAAGGAAGGATTTAGCGGAGACGACGGCTCAGGAAGGCATGAAAACTATAATGGCCATTTTTTCTGACTGCAAAGGTATCAAAATTCATTCCTCTCCTCGAAGACTTCATAATAGGATGTATTGATGTGGTTCTTCCTGAAGTGTTACGTTACTCAGACATACGGTGAGAAATGCAAACACTCTCTTCGCTTTTTTATCTGTGGTTTTCCAATTGTATGAATCAACAAAGCCTGACACCAATGCTAAAAAGCGTTTACTGCATTCCTCCATTAATGGACATAATACAATAACCTCTGGAGGGGTATCGATAGATCATATTATATTTTGTGGACGTTGTATACGCGTTGTTTAAACGATTCCGTTTCCCTGGTAAAAAAAATTTTGTGAAGAGATAGGACGTGTCAAATTTTAATTTGATTTTTGCGCAGACAGAGTACAAGATATTTCACCACCGAGTGTGTGTGCAATGCGCAAGACATTATTCTGTCGTAAGACGATGGATAATTCGAGGTATTGAAGACAGCTCATAAAATAACTCAGTTCCTTAAAAGGCAGAAAATTCAACTTTTGGACCTGCAACAGTCCTTTGCGCGTTATATCAACTCTATACCGGTGTTTTGGTTTTGTAGTGGAAAGTACGAATTTTATCTCATCAAGTCTAACCTTCTAACAAAACTCATTCATGAGCAAGATAATCAATCTAGAATCATCGAAGAAGCTAATCATTTTGTTTCCTTCAATTTCCTTCACTTGCAATTACTTAACATTTTAATTTCCTCGCAGCGGCTACAACTCTCGATTCATTTCTAAAATTTTACTAGACCGCCGAGACCAAAGAATTCTTCCAACAAAATGACTCTCTTCCCCAAATGAAACTGATGCAAACATTCTCCCTCCCTAAGAATGCTTCTTCAGTAAATTAGGGGACCACAAACCCTTTGAGGAAGAGTTTATTGATTTCACAGATATATTAGGAATCAGTATCTCAATAGCAAGCTTTGATAAAAATGAGACTGAAAAATAAGTTTTTGAATATCGAGTTGTTGATTACTATTACCTGAAAAAGTCTAGGGAGGAAGAGCAAATGTCAACATTTAGACATTTTTACCAAACAGTACAACAACAAGCATGTTGTTCCAACGCTGGGGTCCGTCTTTTTTGTACCAGAAAGGCTGTGGTTGATCAATACTTCATTAGAAATTCGGAAAGCTTTTGTACATCTACCGTGGAAAACAAATTTAGTCAACTCTTTCTCTTTTCCTTTTGTCAACTATGGCTTACTGGACTTTACACACGATGGGAGTTAGATAGAGCTTCTCAAAAACTGAAGGCTTGGACAAACGCATCTGAAACATTTGAGAACGTGGTCACGTCGTTTCTTCAATCACACCGTCTCAAATATAATGGTGGTAGTTACTGTTGACTTACGCAGCGAACCCTATTTTCCAGATTCAATTTAAAAATTGGATCAAATATTACTCCTTGACCCAATTTTAAATCAATATTAGTCTGAAAGGTGCAAAAATATGTCAATTTTTACCGTACATTGCTAGAGGAGTATCCCGATTCCAGTGTTTTTGCTAAGACAATAAAATTATTGAATAACAGCTCTTACAGTTTTCAGATTTTGGACAGAAGCAGACATACAGAGTCAACAAACTTGAATAATCAGAAGACACATTTTGCATTGTTTAAGAAGTTGAACAATGTCTCAAAACAACTTCACGAAGTTGACCTAGCAAAATCCAAATTGAACATTGCGAACCTGTAATAGTGTGGTTTATACTTCAGAACGCTAAAAGACGTATGTTGGAGCTTGCATTTTTACAAACTTTTGGGCAAATTTTGCAATGTTGATAAGTTTGAGGAGTAGTAAAAGGATACAGAATCTCTGCATTTAGCGCTAGTACACAAAAATTTGTCCGACCTCAAAAAACCTGACAAAAAGAGGAATGTAATGCTTTGCGAGAGAAGTACTGTGATGTTTTCTTCAAAGTAGATACCCTGAAAATTTGTTCCCAGCGCATGCTGTTCAAGGAATAAGAAGCACGAAAAACGAGAGCCAGGGCTACTTAAAAATATGTCAGATCTACGGAAAAGATTTGTCTCAGCAGCAACACTTATTGTTACCACAATCCGAATGTCCTAGAAGTACAAGTTTTGTGGTAAAGGTCTGAACAAAAGAACATGAAAGAAGAATGGAGATTGGCTAAAGGAAAAATAATGACGTGTAATGGTTAAAATTATCAACTTTACCTAGAGAAAAACGAGCCTTTAGAACAAAAAATCGTTGTGTTGTTAACTATGAACAGAGTAAGAGGGGGCTGTCATATTTCTGCTCCTAACGCCTTGTCTAGTCTCAAGTTGTTCTTACAGCACCTCCTAATCTATAACTTGATCAAAATTTTTATCTAGTTATTTCTAGTACTCATTGTTCTTACTTTTCTAATTCAATTTTTTGAGCGCGTGTAGAATAAGAAGGAGATAAATATAAATTGGTGAAATCAGACAATTCCCATCCGGAAGCGACCTCTGATCATACTATTCCAATCCGGAAGCGACCCCTGATCAGACTATTCCCATCCGGAACCAAAACCCAGACCCTGTAATTATGGTCTTGGAACACACCGTGTGCGTTGGACTTCGGATGATCAGAGGTCACTTCCGGATGGCACCTCAACCTGGGGTCTCACTACAATTGGAATCTCACTGTTTCTCACGGCTGAAGTTCTGCTGTTTCACACATTTGGAAACCCACTGATTCTCACAGTCGGAAACCAGTTGTTTCTCACAGTTGGAAGCTTGCTTTTTCTCAAAGTTGGAAAGCCATTGTTTCTCACAGTACGGTTGGGAATCAAATGGCTCTCTCCTAATATCACCAAATAATTAAAACCATAATATTCCGACGTTACAGTAGAAAAAAACTTTCGAAAACAAAAAATCGCACGAAAAAAGACCGAAAGTGGCTCTCAAAATAGCGGCATATCTAGTCAAACTATACACTTACAATATACTACTCTTACTTATACCTAACCCTAAAACAGGAATTCGGCTATACCTAACATTAACACGTAGAATAAAATTCATTTATTAAAACATGGAAGCTGTGGCTTTATCTTAACACATGTCGGCTGTACCCTATCTTAACACATGTACTCGGCTAAATCTAATCTTAATACATGAAGTCGTCTCTTGGCTATACCCTATATTAAGACACTGGGTCCATTCCCTATCTTAATACCAGGGATCCATTAATACATTTCGGCCATACCTTATCTTAATAGATTGATTTGACCCAAATCGGTAAAAATTACGCTATACACTATCTTTGTACATAGGGTCCCCGATTGTCACTGTGGCTCCCGGGTTGGAGTCTCAGTGAACCCCATCGATGGGTCATTGTTATTTCATAGTAACTTCTAGATCCATCGATGGATCAGTGTAATTTCATTAAACCTAACTTCCCATCGATGGATCATAATAAATCCATTTATCCATCGATGGATCATAGAAAATCCATGAAAATGAAGTTTTCGAAGATCACACATGGTTGTCGATTTTCTCAATAAAATACATTTACGTGCCCTTAATTGCCCTTTTTGTTGTTTTCAGTAACGTGCAACCAAAAAAGAGCATCTCCGGGGGGAGGAGGGGGCATCACCATATGATTTTTTGGTATTTGTTACATGAAAAATGGATTGTGAAATCTATTTATTCTTGTATAACGTCGCCCAGCAGTGATTACGTTGCCCAAGTGTTTTGATTAAAACAACTTTACATTAAATTTTATAATTGACTCTACTTTTTAACAAGCAATTATTTTAGTCAATAGATTGGATAGATCCCTAGAAATGAACAAAACAATGATGTTCTTTGAAAATGTAACACTTTTAGACCATAATGACAATTTTGGCAGTCAGTTCACTCTTTTATGCTATTAACCATGTTATTTATGACAATATGCGGCATTTGCTACTCAACATTATAACGCTACAAGGAATAAATTTAAACCCATACGCATACAATCAGCTGAAACTTATCAAAAATTTGGTGGAATCAAGCGATTCAATCAACAGAAGAAGAGATCGGGTAATCTGGCGTGATGCAATCAACAAAACCCTAACAAAACACAGGTCGAACTGGAAACCCTGCAGCACCAGCGATCTGTGTGAGTATTTGACAGCAAATAGTTTCTGGTTTCACGCGATTGCGTACTGCCAGAGGGACAACACACCAAATACATTCATGCGCCTTCTCAGCAGTGGAAAATCGGTCCTGCAGGTGACGAAGCACATAATCTCCAGGAAAAATTGGAAGTCTGCGTTTGTCCTCAAGCACTACTGTCAACTCAACCAGGACCCGGATAGAGAACTGCATGCACGAAATGTCATTTGGCAACACAAAGACAACCTTAGGAGCCTGCTCAACAAGGAAAAAAGAAAATCAAATTGGGTAAGAACCAACGTAGAGCTAGACAGAAGCGTCTTGCCAGGGAAGGAAACTTGTAGTTGTTCTCAGTTCGAGTGAAATTCCCAATCAAGGCCAGCATAATTCTGCTCCCAGTTGGTTACGTTACATGTTGAGCCGGAGTAATGGTGAACAGAATCTGATTCTACAACATATCAAAAACTTACTTAGAAAAGCGTGAGAATGGCAACCCAAGAGTAAACTTCCTAGAAAATTGTGTAGATAAGGTTTTAATTCGCATTTTTTTAAATAATTTCGTGTTCGGAATAACAGGATTTTCTTTTTGCAGGCAGTTAAGACCATTCAACATATATTATTAAAAAACGAGCTGCGAAAAACTAAATATACCGTGATTGACCTGCGTGAGAAAGCTGAGACTAGTAGGTCAGAAAAACGGACCACCATTAGGGAGAAGTATTTAGCCTTATTAGTTTTTTTTGTGTGAAAAAATATTTGCTCTTCGATTAAAAATAACTCAAATAGACTGAATTAAAAGCTTGAAAAACCGTCGCATCGTTAAGATAGACCATTAAAAGAAAACGACGACGCAGTCAAAACCCAAGAAAGAATGGAGCTACCACTATTCGTCAAAAAATTTCTATCTTACGGCCAAAAAACCCAATTGGGTACAATATTAATGAAAACAATTTTTTGGATGACATTTTTACGCTTGTGAAAAGTATGCAAGAAAATGGTGTTTGCCGTGAAAAGCATTGTGAGCCAGAGGCATCCGCCATATGGTAGGCTAAAAATTTAAAAATGAAACCAGTGGATAGGAGACTTTTAAGGGTGGCAAATATCTTAAAGAGAACGAAACTTTATCAAGACTTTTTGATAAGGGTAATGAATTTTGTGTCTTGAAAAAAGCAACATATCAATCTAAAATGAACAAAAAACTTGAATGCTCCCAATTTTTGAGGATAGAAACAATAAATGAAAATATCATCCTTGAAAAAGAAAAAAACAATAACGGAACTTTACTTAAAACGAAAAAACAAGACCTCATTTCGGAAAAAATGATCTAAAACTACAGAAGACCGGCGCAAAACCAGCATGGTTGTATCTGCTGGCAAGAGTGCACAAAGAAAGCACACCAGTGCACCCTGTTTGATCTATTCCTGGAAGATCTTTCCACATTTTGATCACCTTTTTGACTCCACTATTTGAAAAGATGCCTGTAGCTAACATCGAAACTTCAAACCTTATAGCTAGACAAAAACATGAAAATCTGGAGCTTGAGGCAAATGGGCAAATTGTATCACTCGATGTCAAAAGTCTATACACCAATGTCTTGTCCCGGAAACCATCGAAGTTGCTTTACCATGTCTTTACGCCAGTTACACCACGCCCGATATTGAAAGATGGATACTT
Organism: Convolutriloba macropyga; assembly: GCF_964194025.1. Classification (NCBI taxonomy): domain Eukaryota; kingdom Metazoa; phylum Xenacoelomorpha; order Acoela; family Convolutidae; genus Convolutriloba; species Convolutriloba macropyga. Next base: position 13,949,968 of record NC_134468.1, read on the forward strand.
AAGCTCCTACTCAAATTAGCAGTCATAAATGCTTTTTTTAAAGTAACGGTAATTGTACTGTCAAAAAAGACAATTTGGCAATGAGGGCTTCCCTCGCAGTTATCATGGCCAACATTTGTTGAAAATTGTTGAAGAGAAACTCAGCACCGAGGATGAGATGAGCTTGGGAGAAACAGAAAACTCTAAACAAAATTGTCTGATCTGTCTTAAAAAAGTGGTTTGGAATAGCAAGGCCGTCGAGTGCAACAAATATGAGAATTGGTATCACATAAAATGTCAAAATATAAATAAAGGGCAATAGTGAAAATCGGGGGTTGTTTGGGAATGCTTTGAATGTGCAAACTCAACAACTGACAACCAAATTATTTGCTTCAAACAAGAAACAATATGCAAAAAAAGTGGAAAATACAATGGAAAAAATGGATGAAAAACATGAACTAGCCTTCCTGGATATGGCAGTTTGCATCGATGAACAAGGAAAAGTCTCCTGTAAATAGTACCAGAAGCCAACAGACACTAGAACAATTCTAAACTTCCGTAGCTGCTCTCCCCTCCACCATAAAAGAGAAGAAAAATTGTAAAGGGTACTTCCCATAGGTTTTTTCGATCTACAAGCAAGCGGCCTTACTTTGACGAATCTTCAAAATTAATGAAAATGTATGCTGAAAAAGCCAATATCCGCAATATTTTTCATCAGGCATTGTTAATCAGAAAATTAGAAAAAGTTTAGGTGACTATAAACAGACACCGAAAAACAGCAGCGGAATCAACGTCAAACGATAAGCTTAAGCAGAAGGACATACCAACACTTTTCAAACAGTATAGAAGTCAATTAAGCGTTAGACTCTAGGCAAAGCTGCAAAAGATAACGCATCTTACAGTGATCTACACAACCCGGGAACTACAAACGCGTTTATCAACATTAAAGTGCAGTTTTTACCAGCATCTAAAATCACACGTGGTATACGAAATATCATAAAGTCAATGCTATTCCACTTATGTCGGGCAAACTTGAAGACATATAACCACGCGGATAGCAGAGCATCAACAAAAGGGCTCACCAGTATGTCAGCATGTAAGCGAAGGTTGTTGCCGATCACGCTCGTTGGATTGGCAATAAAAGATCAGTGCAATGTGCCACGAAAACTCATGACTCTTGTAGCGCTGCAAATAGCACAAAATAAGCCAATGCTGAACACGCACAATGAGTACTGTAGTCAGGAGCTGACATTGAAATAAAAGTCAACAGTGGTCATGAGTTCCAAAATTACATTTCAGCAAATCAAAACATTGAAATGTTCTAAAGAGTTACTGAAACGGAAGAAGAATCACTAGAAGTATCACGGGAAAACGGAAGAATCACAAGATCTTTGATATTAGAATTGCAAAAAATCTAATATCAAAGATCTTGAAAAAAAATTAGAAACAAACTGGAAAACAAAATTTCAGAAGTTTTGGTTTTTACCGATAAACAATATTCCGAGAACCTTTTATTTTACTTTTTTTTTATTATGTGAAGTTAAATCACTTTAATTGTAAACAAAAAACTTCAACTTGCTTTTTACTTGATCATGCTAGATACAGCGAAAACGTTTGTTTTGTATAAAGAACAACTTCGCGTTAATTTTTACATTTGACTTAGTTTTTAGCAATTAATTAAAAAAAGTCAGTATCTTCTAAAATGTGAAGAAAATCCATTTGTTTTTCAGTTTGTCATATTATCTATTTGAGCTGCATTACCCCATAATCAGTTTGTATAACAACAAGCTTTTTAACAGCTGTCTTTTTTGTAATCTTCAATACTTTTATTTGATACAGGTCTCAAAAAAAAATTTGAGACATATACTTGGTAGAACTATTAATAAGCCAAAAGTTTCAATCATGATTGCTGATTAAAAAATGGTTGGTGATTTCAAGTAAGAAATTGGTTGAAAAGCCTTCTTTTTTAAAGGTTGTTTGTTGGGTGATAAAATCCTTATATTAAAAATTGCATAAAAACTTGAAGGGCTAATGATGTTTTTAAAAATTTATGGATAACAAATGGTTTCTTGAAATATGCTCCTAAGATTTAAAGCTATAAAGCCCAATAATAAAGTTTTAGTTAATGAAACAAATTTAAGTTATGATTAAAAAATTCAGGAAAAATTTTGGCTGATTTTTGTGCTTTCATTTTTCTTGATCATCATTCCTTACTAAATGTCCAAAAGTCAGATAAGCTTGTAGTATCGCGGGTACTACCAGTATAATAAGGAAAAAATTGGAATCTTAGATTTTTTTTATTACCCTAGAATGCGCTATGTTTGGTAGGCCCACAGCTTAATCGGCCTCCCCAGCTTAGTTGGCTTATAATTGTTACGCCCAACTGAATGCGCTTTGATTTGCACATTGATAATGCCGCATTTACTTCTCGCAAGATCCAAAAATGAAGAAGAGGCTTCAATAACAAAAATTTTGTCTAGAAGGCTTAAACTGTGGATCAGGTTCAAAAGAGTGGTGTACAATCAACATCTGCTAAAGTGATCATCAAAAGAAAAAAATGCTCCGTCGTCAATCTTCTACAAGAAAAGCACCCATTTAGTCAAGATGCCGATCTTTAGTACATAGTAACCAATCTGAAAATTTGGGATTTGCCGTTTCATCCTTTTTTTTTGAAAAAAATTAATGGCTTTAAAATTAAACCCGCCGCAATGAAAACAAATGGCAGCCATGGCCAATTTGGTGGTGATGCAGGCGAACGGAGACGACTTTTGACTTCATACAAATCCTCCTCAATCAACCTTGCAAAACAGCGTCGAAAGTAAAAAAAATCAGAATTGCCACCAAAGCACTAAATTTCTTGAATTCCTAAAACGCTTATCGTCCGATTGCAATAAAAAAATGCCCCGAGGTTCAACCAATTGGCATTGGTGAGGACTTAGGACGAATTATTTTGTGGGAGTATAGTGAAGTGCGTTAAACGAGATCTTCAATTAATTGGGAGAAACGTATAGATGTGCCTTGGACAACAGTGGGACATCGAACATGCTATCCACGCACTCCGGCGGCGCTTTCATGAAGGTTGCGCTGAAGGGATCCTACTGATTGATGTCAGGAACGCGTTTAATAGCTTGAATACAGATCTGCCTCTGAAAAAAATCAGAATTTGTTGTCCCTCTATTTATACAGCAATGGGAAACTCTTATAAGAACCCATCAGACCTTTTCATTGATAGAAGAGGAATCTTGTCTCAGGAAGGAACAACAAGAGGTGATCCGATAGCCATGGCAATGTACGGAGTCGCTACACTTCCTCTCATCGGCATGCTCAAAGTTTGACTCATAAATGGTACGCAGGTGACGGTGATGTGACAGGTGGCCGTGAATCGCTGTGAATCGTGCTAGTTGAGCTCCATGAGCATGGTGGTGCTTTCGGTTATAATGTGATCGAATACAATGTTATTACAAAACCTGAGTTTATTCAGAATGCGAATAATGTTTTTCGGGATTAAAAAAAATGTTTTTGAAGATCATCGAGTTCTGGTTTCGTTTATTGGTTCTGATAAAAGCTGCGACGATTTACTAAAGAAGAAGTAAGTGAACTACGCCAAAATGCTTGAGAAGCTCGCCAAACATAGAAATGTGTCCCCTTAGAATGTTTACAAATCATTAACTAATTGACTGCTACATAAATTGGATTTGTTGCTAGGTTTACGCCAAACTCGGACAGTCTGCTGAGGGTTGCCGAAAAAATAATTGACAAAAAACTTTCAATGTTGATAAAAACACCTTCAATGTTGAATCATCCCTTTTACAATGACAGATACCGGTAGGTTTTTTCTCTTCCGGCTAAAGAGGGTGGCTTAAGCGTTCCTTTTCCTGAAAACAGGGCAAACGAATATGAAAGTTCTATTCGTATTTGTGATGCCTTACAGTATCGTTACAGAATTGTTACGGAATTGTAACGCTGGAGATGCAGACTTTCATCAGGAAAAAATTCATCAAAAAAAAGAAACAAGCTCGAGCAAAAAAGTTGCCAATCGAAGATCTCATTAATGATAAAGAGGACTGTTCTCTAGATTTGGCCACGAAAAAGGAGCAGCATGCTGGCTAAACGCACTTCCATTGAAAAGATATAGTTTTGATTTAACCAACGGAGAGTTAAGAGATGGAAGCTCTCTTAGATATGCATGGAATATTGTGATATTGCCATCAAGATGCGCAAGCAGAGAAACTTTTGATGAAGCGCATGCTCTTCATTTTCCAAAAGGTGACTATACGCACATAAGACACAATGACATCCCTGAGTCTTTTGCCAACCTGCTCAATGAGGTCTGCGATGATGTTGAAGTGGAGCCCTGTCTTCAGACTTTGCAAGGGATAACCGCAAATATATTTACCACTATTGATGACAACGCTGGACTAGATATCAAAGCTAATGGTTTCTTCGTTTGACGTTTCAGCAAAACGTTCTGTGATTTGAAAGTGTTTAATCCGTATGCAAAGTGTTGCACAAGAAGCATACAGGATTCCTACAAATATCACCAGTCCATCAAGAAGCTGAAATGCGAGCAAAGGATAATCGAAGTCGAGAAAACTACCTTCTGTCTGTTAATCTTTTCGTATACAGGTGGAGCTGGCCCGTCAGCATCAAAAGCCATTAAGAAATTGACTTCAATGATCAGTGATAAGAAGGAAGATTTTATTCGGACGTGATTACGTACATAAGGACAAAATTAAGTTTCGCTCTTTTGCGTAGCTCCAAACTCTGCCTCCGTGGGGCGGGCTTCATGCGCCGGCGCCAATAGGAACCATTGTAGAGGGAGGGACGCTGTTACGCGAAATGATTTATATTTTTTGTATTCTTGATTCAAAATCACTACACATTATACTTTAATTGCTATTTACCATATCTGTTCTGATTATAATTTTAACGCTTTAATTTCTTTATCTTTGGCATCTGATGATGCAATTTTTGACTACTGCCAGTACTTGCTGCCCCCGAGTTGTGACCGACTACTCTTTTAGGCGAGGGGCTTTCTCTTAATTGACCTTTTTAACGCCCCCCAACCGCACGTGCTATTTTCCTACATAGTAACGTGCTATATAAAACATATAATTTGTAACTGTAGGGCGTAAAACACACTGGGGGTGAAGAGAATTGATCCGAAACTTGGAACAGACGATTATGGCGTTTATCGTTTGTTTGGATTGACTGCAAATAATGGTTAACCACTACCAGAACCACTTAGTTATCATGTGACCATTAATACTGGTTTACTGAAGAATTATGGAAAGAACTTGTTTATTTGTAGCTGCTTAACAGAAAATAAAGACTGTAAAAAGTCAATATGGACACAATCATGCAGTATAAAAAAGATGCGGAGGAGTAATTGTCAATTAAAACTTAAGCTGATTAACTGTAACGAACGATTTCGAACATAGCGTTCATCGTCAGGTTTAAAAATTAAATGAAATTATTTACAAAGTATTTGTACTTGTCTTTGACTATAATTCTAAGAAACGGGTTGAAATAACATCGAATTTTTGAAATTATTTACAGTTAAAATCACATTTAAAACATTTTATTTACACTTATTACACTAAAATCGATTCATTTTTTATTCGGGATTTTATGAAAATCCCGGGTATAATGCTTTCTATTCCTGAAAAGGGATTTTTACTTTCATTCCTATCTGTTTTTATTCTTTACTTTTTGGGTTTGACAAAATTTCGAATTAACATGTACCAGAATATTTTTTGAATTTCAGAAGTAAAATTTTTGTATTTGAACTAGTACTTCAATGTCAATTCAAGCCCCCGATACTCATCGCGCTTATTTAATTGGTTTTAGCTTTTTGATGAAGATCCTTTCTATCGTCATTAGTTTTTCAACCCCGCGACATGCATCAAGAATCTTCCATTTTACGTTATGCGTTGTGCCACAACATTCAACAAGGTGTTGTCCAACAGGGAAATCCTTCTTTTGATGCTCTGAATTTTAGTGGTAACATGTCGGCTGGTTTGGCCAACATAGATGGAACTGCATCCATTACATGTAACTTTATACACCACATGGGATTTCAGATTCTTATCAAAGGGTGATTGCAAGGTGGGCAAGCAAGTTCTTAGCTTTCTTTTAGTGAAAATGATTTGAATAGCACACAATTTTTTTAGTCTACTTGCAAAATCTTGCGTGATATTTCCTCCGTATTGAACAAAAAACCTAGGTTTAGGCTCCCTATTGTTAAGACTTTTAACTTTTTTAAGATAATGTTCATTTTGGGGTGGTTTTGTTGTGACCTTTTCCTTCGTGACTATTTTATCCAACGTCTCATTAACAATACTGGAGGACCACTCTGTTGGGTTTTGATTTTCAGTCCAGATCAGTCCAGTATAAAAAAGGGGTTGAATCATGCTTTATTCTTACTTAACCTTAAAAAATTATAAAACAACCGGATTAACTATTCCTTGTTTAAAAATCTATAGATTCTTCAATTTTTGATGTTTTTTAAAAGAAAATTCATTGAAATAAAGTTTTTAAAGAACTACTTTGATACATTGAAAAATTGATTCCAAATTTTAAAGTAACGTTGGTAATTATCAAGTTAATGTGGATTTTTTTTCAGGGTTCTTTACAAATTAATTTAACGTGTTTGTTGCGGTCTCATTAGTTACAATATGAATCTGAGATATGTTCGCTCACAGAGGATACAAAACCAAAAATCCATCTGATTATTTAAAGGTACCGGCTTAACCCTGATTTTAGTGGGTTGCAATAAATGAGACAAGGAATGTGAGTTCAATTTTTGTTAACAAAAACTGTGTGTATATATGTATTTCTAAACAAGTACTTTTCATGAAATTAAAGGTAAAAATAGGAATTCAACATTCGGTTACACCAGACTGGATGTCGTGCGTTCAACCTCCCACTCCAATATTTGCAATTTTTTGTACAAGCTCAAAATTCGGCACTTTGTCGAAAGCTTTTGAGAAATCTGTGTAGGCACAGGAATAATGCATTAAAAGCACTGTGAATCGTCCCTTAAATTACGTTTTATACTGAAGCGGCGCACAGATGCGAAATTTTAGCATTATTCCTGTGTCATGTTTTTGATACCAATGACAGCCACTTTCACTCGTTGCAGGTATTTGTGTATTGAATTTTCTAATCTAACAAGTTCTTCGTGTCAACACTAACTGTGAAAATAATGTCTTCCACAAACCCCAAATCATTTTCGCCTCAACTGCCCCGGCTGGTTGTTGATTGTTGCAATACGTTCAAGTCCAAACAACGTCCTGCATATTGGCGTGTTCCTATTTTGTTTTGTGGCATTTTGAATGGAGCCAGTTTTTGCATAACTCATTCTCTTTTCCTTGTTTATTGTTCTCATCGAGAGGAAGAAAATGTAAAGCTTTTCTAGCGTCTTGTGTTGTTTTCGATGTTATCACGTCAAAAAAGACGAGAATTAAGAGCCAAGTGAATAAGAACGAGAGTCGCTAACATGACTTAGCTAATGAAAAGAGAGCATCAATCTGATTGAATGCTTTGTTATTGATGCGATTTCTTTTTGACTTAACGAAAAGCAAGTTTTGTGATGGCATTACCCTTCGCTATAGTTGTGAACCAGTGAAGAAGCCATCAATATGCGCATGCAATGAAAACTTCACTGTGGCACGTGCCCTCCTTAGTCCGAAAGGAGAATACACCCCAATGAGACATAATGAAATTCGCGATTGCTTTGCGAACTTGTTATGTGATGTATGTCATGATATCGATATAGAACCTCATCTTCAGCCCTTGCAAGGGGAAACCTTTGCTCTTAAGCCGACGACAACTGATGATGATGCAAGATTAGATATCAAAGCCAACGGACTTTTGGAATCTAGGTTCAAGAAAACATTTTCATGTTAAAATTTTCAAACCGCTGGCAAGTTGCCCTGAAAGCAGTAGCGAAGTATACAAGTACCGCGCATCTACTAAAAAGTACAAATATTATCAAAGAGTAACTGATGTTGACAAAGCAACATATTGTCCACTTGTCTTCGCATGCACTATTGGAGTTGGCCGATCAGATTCAAAAACGCTGAAACGACCGGCTTCGAAGCTCTCTGAGAAAGGAGGACAGCTATGCTGACATCATATATCTCAGGACAAAAAATTAGCTTTGCTCTTTTATGGAGCTGTTAAAAAGCTAAGTCAATAATTAGTTTTTAAAAAGCTAAGTCAATTATTAAATTTAACGTACAAACGTTTTCTCTATATCTAGCATCATCAGCTAAAATGCATTTTAAAGTTAGACTATTTACAATTAAAATGATTTCAATTCAAATAATAGGCAAAACAGTAAAAGAGGTTCTTGGAATATTGTTTACCGGTAAAAACAAAAGTTTCAATGTTTGCGCCTTGTAGTTTTTGGAAAAAAAGGTGTCGAAAAATCTGTTCAAGTTTTCATAACTGCTACCACGTATCAAAAGAACAGGTCGAACAGGTGTATCTTTTTTGTCTACTTTTGCTAAAACCACGTGTACTTTTGCATCTTCTGATTCTTGTAATTCCCCAATTTAGACAATAGACATCAACTGCTTGTGGTTTCTAACATTCTAAGCGTAATTTTCAGGTAATGTATTGGCATTGAGAGGACTGCGTAATGACGAAATTGAGTACTTGGCCGGAGAAGCTGCGGTTTTCCAGGATGTATGCAGGACGTATTCGTGGGCCAAAGAAGCAACTCTTCAAAGGACTGATCTGCGCTCCGTAAACATGACTTTTGATGTAAAGTTCCCAAACGTCCTGAAGCGGAATTGCAAACGTCTTTCTTGTTTAACCGGAAAACAGTGTAAAGCGCACACTAGCGTGTCTCTGAAATATGCTGACCTATGTGCCGGTGGACAAAAGTATACACAAAAATTCCATAAGCTGCAGTGTGATAACTGGAGTCCGCATCCCAGCTTCTACCTCCAGCCTATCAGGCGTGAATGGCTCAACAAAAGACCGAACGTAAGTACTGTTAAATCAGCGTGCCACGCCAAGTTCTGTCCTCAGTTTGTAGTAGAAAATCTAATAATATAACAAATCAAGTATAACATTAGCAAATCGATCATGATGCGAGTCTAAATCCGAGTCTTGGCAAGTTTAATGCCCAGTCTTGGCAGTAACAAAGGTCCTAATAACGTCAAAAATAGTCGGGAAAACATAGAAAAAGTTTCTAAAATTTAAAAACGGCAAAAAAATAGAACGCACCAAAGAAACATATGAACAACGTTTTTGAAAGTAAAGTTATCAGAAATGATTAATAACCGCCGTCAGCCTCTCAACGGCTATTATTTAGGCGCTCTTTCAGTTCAAAGAATTTGAATTGTATTGGGGCGCTTTTTTAAAGATCTGTTCACTCATTTTCATGATTTTTGAAGCCAAATTGGAGTAGTAATTTTGGTCACGCCGAAACAGGAAGGGGAGCGAAAAAGCGAGTGGTTTCGCGTCTTAAAATTTTTTTGCTCTAATATAAAAGTAGAGCGAGAAAATGGCGTTTGGAAAAGATTCGCTTTCTCGCAAGTGGTTTTTTTGTTCACATTGGTTTTGATTGCGGCAATTTCACTTTTTAGTTTTTTTTTCGATTTTTTGGATCGGATTTTTTTTTCTAAATTGTTTTCTCAATCCATTCATAGTTCATTCTAGGCCCAGTTTTTTTTTGAACCAATTACCTCTTCCTCGCTAGTGGTTTTTTGTTCAGATGTGGCGTTTTGACATTGATCTTTAGTTTTTTTTAAATTTTTTTTATCTGATTTTGTTGCAAATGGTTTTCCCAGTTCACGCATAGTCCCTTCTAGTTTTTGTTTAGTCAATCAAATTCTTTGAATTGTACGTCAAGACTTGTCCTGGTATGTTTTTTTAAATTCGCTTTACCTTTTGATCACGTTTTTTGTTTTACATGAGTCACGATTTTCACGTTTGACGTCTGACTGACCTCACTGTTTCAACTGAATGAATTATCAATTCTTTCACACATTGAATTACGCATTGTAGTGAATAAGTTCAATGTCAAAAGAGCAAAATCAAAAGAAACAGGTTAAGCATATAAAGCCCGGCCATTACGTCATATCACATTAGGTTATCAAAGTTCATTCAAGCGATTGCCAGCTGGCATTAGTATTATGCTTTATAGCGTTCAGTTAAGAAGCTGAATTAAGTGTAATTTTCGAAACTAACAGAATATGCGGAATAAAATCTGCAATTTAGAGAAAACTTGTAGAAATGGGCATTTATAGCGTAATTATAGATTTAATTCATATTTATTTCCTCAGAATGAATGTGGGATCAGCAGCCATGAAAATAAATTACAAAACCTAAGGTACCATATCATCTGTCACTAAAACTTCGAGGCAAAGAGCTTACTTAGAAAGATTGAACCTGGACTCAAAGAGCCAAATTTCATGTGTGATGTTCAGTTTCTTTATTAACGTGGATACAAGTGTTGAACTGTTTTTAATATTTTTTTATTCCGCTTCTCGTTTGTGCCTGTAAGTACCATCTACACATTACTCTCTGTTGTATCAAAAACTGTAAGGAAAATCTCAAGAACAAGAAGTTTTGAGGGAAATCAGCTAGTTTCAGCACGATTGTAGTTTGCCAGTTTTATCGGAGTGTTTTCGAAAGTATATGATTTCTCAGTCAATGAAATTAAAGTTGGGCAATCAACACGTTTTCTTCACGAGAGAGTCGTCATAATTGCTCTCAATGCACACTTAATCAATTAAAATTTTGGTAATGAAATCTGGTGGAAATATGCTAGATAAAATTGTGAAATAACCGCTAGGCCTCGCTGTTACAATAGGCTCTTTTCCAATAGACTCTCCGTAGCTATCTGAGGAGTGTGCGGAAAAGGTAGATTTGTCATCTACAAAGTTGCATCGGTTTGGCAATTGTTGTAATCGCAATAGGAGTTGTTATCGTCATCGCGAAGTTATTCGACAACTCGGCTTCGCCTTGGAGCTTGATGACTTCACGATGGCGATAACAACTTCGTTGTAATATTCATGATTGCTCTATTTAAAAATGGCCATTACCTGTAAGAGGTCTCCAGTAAGTAAACATGTGTAGCATATTGGAAACTCCCGCAGTTAATAGCCGCTCAGTACAGCACCTTCCTCTACTGCGATGCTTAAGCAGGCTGCACTCGAACCGTGATCATCTCTTGCTTGAGAGACACTCCTCTATTTGTTTAAGAATACCGGTTTCAATGCCATTTGTTGTGACCTAGGACAAAAATACTTGCTACTTTCAAGTGTTATAATTGGGTAGTGATGAATGATGGTGTTGACGTACGTGTTCTTTGTTTAGTTGTTCGTCATATACGACTTGATGAATTCGACTGAAGCTGATCTGTTATGGAGGCTGGCACCTTTTGCAGAGAGAAGTGTTGTGATGAATGAGGCTGGTACTAAAAGTACACAGGAGACACGCACAGGCATTACGGCTTGGCTGAGTGATATGACACCTGAAGTTGCTGCTGTCTCTTCTAGGTACAAGTCTTTCTTAATGACTAATTGCTCTTGAACGAAGTTCATAGCAGTTATTGTAAACGTGTGTGTATCTTTTTATGAAAATTTTTGCTTGACCGTTTTGACTTTTCGAGTAACTTTTACGCCCTTCACTTTTTGCGTTTCGCGTGATCTAAAATTCTCTCTCAATCACAATTTCAAGCAGCTGAACTCAATTGGCGGCAATTTAATACCAAAAGTCAAATGAAAAGTGCGCCGAAACTGGTGCCATTTTTTACTTTAAATCTTAATAGTGGTATATGTTAACCTCTAATGTGGTTATTTGAAGCCCACTATTGGACTTCTTAGTCTCATTTAGACCCCCCCTCCGACTGAAGCAGGCTGCAATTGATTAGATCTCCCACTAGTCGTTGGAGAGCAATTTTCCCCACTTTTAGTCGGTTATGTTTGAATGAAGCGCGATGGAAATGTACCATGAGTGTCATACGTGTTTCCACTAGCAGAAAGTTTTAATTGCTCGAGAGCCAATTTTGAAGCATTTTCCAAATGAATGTATCCTTTTCTACGCAAAATTTTTGCTTCACCCTTTTGGCCTTTTCTGGCACATTATTTGCTCGCTTGAGCCGTTTAAGTAGACCTGATAAAACGGATGAACCGATGCACGGGTACATTAAGTGCCGAGCAGCTCTTAAAGCTCTAGTATGCTCTAAATATACGGTTCAACCAAGCTGCTGAGTAGGAACTTTTCAAGGCGCCAAGAGCAGCTTTGAATTGATATACTTTTGGAACCCTCCCCCCTCTCTTCTATGTCGAAGCTTAAACTAGCTACAACCAGAGAAGCCAACACCTCGCCTGTTCTTTGAGAGCAATCTGTCCGACGGTAGTCGGCTATGTCTGCTTGTCAATTAGATAATGCTAAGTTTCTTGGCCAGTTTATAGGCTACCGGTATGAGGCCAATCTTGATATGCTATTATGTATGGCCTTTTTCATTTAAATCGAAAATATGACAGCTACAAGTATCTCGTTTGCACGATAACGTGTTTGAGATATTGCTCAGAGAAATGTTAACCGAAAACCCAGAGGTGATTTGTCGTACTTGGGCGACGCGGGTCTATAGTTCAGCCGCCTGTGAGAGAAGTTAGCGAAAAGGGTAAACTTTCTCATTATTTAATGCAGCCGTCGTCTTAATTTATGTCGGCTTCATAGTTCGATATTGAGGCTCATGGGATTGTATATGTGCTTAGGTTGCATTGTGGGTTCGCCGTGTGCTCTTTTCGGGATAACAGTTAATCGAAAGTGATCAATTTTGCAAGAATCGGACATAGATAGAAACAAGAAACAGAGAAATCGTATAATGTATTTCAATTGACGACTATAAAGGCTTTAATTACTAATTTTGAAACATGAGATTATCTAAATTGGCCATGCCTCTGCGGCCCGTGGGAGTTGATATGAATCTATCACAACCGAAAAAGAAGTTATGCACAACAATCGAATGTTCTTTAAAATCGTTACCCGCTTCAACTCCATAAGTAATTTTCGCTTTCAATTTACTATACTTTTTTTTGCTTTGAACTTGCTATGTTGTAACCTAATATCTTAGCACAGCTCGTTCCGAGTCAATTTTTAATAGCTGCTAATTAGCTGTCTAGCTACAATTTTTTCGAACAATAAATTTGGCGAAAATTCTTTGCGTTTAGGATTGGACACATTTTGACAAAAGATATGAGATTCTCGGAGAGCTATCAGATTGCCAATTATGGGATAGGAGGCCATTACTACATACATCACGACTATTTTACTGAAGAGGCGCTCAAAAATCTGAAGAGTGCCATAGCCAAGGGTTGGAGCAATAGGTAAAGCTATATTTGACCAAATCTTGACACCTTTCACCGGAAAAAGTTCACTTGTCCAAACCATTCTTAACTGAGGCATAGTGCTCATTCTGATCAGATTCAGACTTGTTTTCAAATTCTGACCACTTGTAAAAATGTATCGAGCATAAACACCCAGACTAAAACAAAACTTGGAAAATATTTCCTATCTATTAATAGAATTAACTCAATTCTGATTGGACAAAAATAAAAAAATAATAAAAAGTATAGATAAGAAGTTCATTGCACGAATTATTATTCGTTAATCTTGTAAAAATCAGTAATATTCATCTTCCTCAGAACTCGTGAAATTTCATCTTCCCAGAATATCTGACACTTGCGAACCTAAACACTTAGAATATATTTTCGGGAAACATAAACCCGCACCGGAAACCTAAACCTTAGGAGGAACCCTCCTAGGAGCTCGACATATTAGAGAGTCACCATAAAATGTTTTTGACGTCTACAAAAACCAATTTTGACCTGTTGCTTTTCAACCTGAACCAGACTGACCTTTTCAGGCTAATAACAATGGTGGTATATCTCTCTGATGTGTTGGAAGGAGGTAACACCGTTTTCCCGAAGTTGGACATTGCAGTGGCTCCGAGAAAAGGCTCAGCAGTTGTGTGGGAAAACCTGAGATCTGATGGGACGCCTTATGAAGAGACTTTACATGCAGGTTGTCCTGTCTTAATTGGAAGCAAAAAGGTTTATTTTTCCTTCGCTTTACAATCTCTCAACTAAAAAAAAACATTTCTCTTTGCTGTGTAGCTGAAACGATGGACAACTGCAATAATGTGCTAAATTTCTCTATTCCTTACATCTCGCGACACTGATATTGGGAATTTTTGCAGATAAAAACTCTAAAATATAAATACTGGATTTTCAAGAAGCTGCACACTATTAGCGTTCTTAAAGTGCTGAAAAATAATTCTTTTGGTGTTGTTTTTATCTCAAAGTAAAGGATTTGAACAGAAATAAAGCATTCCTGAAGCATCTATAAGGTAATTTTGTTGCGGGTATTGTCAGTAGGGAAAGATAAACCTATCTATGAAAGATTGCTAATAAATGGATCAGCTACGATGGACAGTTCATTAATACACCCTGCATAGAAGAAGATCGCTTTATTCCACCTGAGGATGATCACGAGAGGAAGACATAAGACAGATGGACATGAGGTTTTCCACTGAATCGTCAACCTACTACAGTAAATATGAACAATGAGATGTTGAGAGACGTGTTAACTATAACCAGTGATAGAATTAAATGGCAATGATTATTGTTTGAACAGTTTATTAATTAAGGATCAATTTGTAAATCACTCTACATTTTAATCTGATATGGCTAAGATGATGAAATGAATCTCATGAAAAGATGAAAATGTCTTTGTAATTAATTGAATTTGATAAATTTAATCAAACAAAAAATTGATTATTATGCGATTCTATGGTTTTTGACGACTGCTAATAGCAATAAAACGAAGATTTTTTTGAAAATTGAAATGCATTGTTGTCAGCGATTGTTATCGGGTATTTGTATCTCGATGTTTAATGGCCACTAAGCGAATTAAGTTTGAGGCCAAAAGAACATACTGTAAGCCATACTAATCTTCGGCTCTGATATAATGGGCACAAAACTTTAATATTTTCAATGAGAAGAATGAATTTTTGTTAATTGCTCTCAAATGAAGTTTGCAACAATTATATTAGTCCTGTTGGTCTTTTTTAATGCAATTTTTCGCTTGACCGGTTTTTCGTCTGACCCATTTGACTTTTCGTCCTTAAAATCGGGATAAACAGGTAGCACCCAGCGGGCATTAATTGAGGTGATATTTTGAGGTGCTATTTTACACTTAAAAATAATTAGTGTTTAATTGCTCTCAAACGAAGTTTGTAGCAGTTATATTAGCCCTGTTTGTCTTTTTTTATGCGATTTTTCGCTTGACCGATTTGTCGTCTGACCCATTTGACTTTTCGTCCTTAAAAAGGGGTTAAACAGGTAGTTTCATTAGAGGCCCTTAGCAGCGTTTAGTAGTCCTGCAAGTGCTTAGTGTGATGAAGCTACCGGGAAGGCCGTAGTGTAAGGTTAAAAGGTCATTTTTAGGAGTTTTTGAGCCCGAAATGTTGCAATTTTTTGTGTTTTTTCGTCATATTCCGAATTTTTTTGTTGGATCACTCTACAATTGAGGCTGGTTAAATTTGATAAAGGTCCTTTGCAAGACATAAGTACTTTTTATGACCATTTTAAGAGCTATATGTTTTGGTAATCCAAACAAAAACACGCACATTTATACTAATTTTCACAATTTTTTCAAGCGTTTTGAAAATTTGTCATTTTTTGAGTTTTTTAAGCCATAGGTGTCAACGAAACTCCCCTAATAGATTACTGCACAGTTTCTAAAGGAAATGGAACTGTTTTCGACATTTGAACATCACGAATTTTGGCGTTTTTTTAAAAAAAAACTTGAAAATGTTTTCAACTTCTTTGACATTTTTTGTTATCAGTTTTGTCGACAGTTTTTCCACGCCCAGCGATCATCAAACCTCTTAAAGGGTTTTATAATAAGCTACTTTATTTTTTTGTCCATAGAATAGTTTCAGACTTTTTAATATCAAAAATTTTAGTAATTTTTTGATAAATTTTGCAAGTTTTTTGAAAATTTTTGTCAGTTTTTATGATTCCCGAGCCTTAAGAGCTAAAGAACCTCCTCTAGGGTTTGATACCAGGTTACTGTATAGTCTCCAGTTGTAATTGAATGTTTTTCAATATTTTAACATCACGAACATTAGCATTTTTTGACGAAACTTGGAAGTTTTTATCAACTTTTTCGACATTAATTGTCATTATTCAAGGGCCAGAAAACCTTCTTAAGGGTTTGATAATAGGCTACTAAAAGTTTTTTATTGACCATGGAAAATTTTTCAACTTTTTAATTTCACAAATTTTAGCACTTTTTTGATAAATTTTGTAATTTTTCTCAACTTTCGAAAGTTTTTTTTATTTAAGTTTCTCCAGCCTCAAGAGCCAAGGAACCTCCTCTGGGGTTTGGTAATAGGTTACTGTATAGTTTCGAGGTGTAATGGAATTTTCAAGATTTTAACATCACGAATTTTAGCATTTTTTTGGCAAAACTTGCAAATTTCAATTTTTACATCTATTGTCATTTATCAGGTTTTTCCAGCCTCCGTTGTTAGAAAAGCTCCTCAGGGTTGTGATTAAGAGAAACTGAATTTTTTTTTTGGCCATGGAATAGCTTTAGGCTTTATAATATCAAAATTTTTAGCAATTTTTTTTTATAATTTTTGCAATATTTTTTAAGTTTTTTTTTTTGAAAATTTTGGTCATTTTTTAGTTTCCTCAGCCTTCAAAGCCAGGGGACTTTCCCTTGTGTTTGATAATAGCTTACCGCATATTTTCTAGATGTAAGTGAATCTCTTTTCAAGATTTTAATATCACGAATTTAAGCAATTTTTAGAAAAAAATTTTGCAATTTTTCTAAGTTTCTAAATATTTTTGATTTTTTTACGGCACCAGGGACCTCTTCCGAGGTTTGATAATAAGGTGCGCCATATTTCCTGGAGTTAATGGAATAGTTACCAATATTTTAAGACTCGAGTTTTTGCAATTTTTATGACTTAAATTTTTAAGTTTTCGAAATTTTTTTAATCAAGTTCCAGATTTATCGATCTTTGAGCCAGTGTTACTATTTAAGGCTTGAATTAGGGACACTGGATATTCTCTTGAAGCAGTGAAATAGTTCTGAAGATATTTATATCACAAACTTCAGCAAGATCTGATTAAAATTTGCAATTGTTTTTGAAATTTTTGAATGTTTGTCCTTTTCTGAGCTGAACGATCATTACTGGCCAACGATACTTTTTTCAAGTCTTGTATGTTGTTTAAATGACAGAGCTATAGAGACAAAAATGGTTTTGAACATTTTTTTCCACTGCAATATATGGAAACTTTTCTTTGGAAATTTTCACTTTCAGTTTTTTTCTATATGATTTTTAATTACTAACATGGCTAGAAGTTGCAGAGTCGAATCTCATCATGGAAAGTTTTCCTAGTTCACTCTCTCTCTCTCTATTGGTTGAGGTTCCGTTCGCGTTTTGTCTCTCGCACACTCGCCTCTCTCCCCTTAACTTTTGTTGATGCTGCACTTCAGCTGCTGTTATGTGGCTTGATGTCAGCATCTATTACCCTCACCTCACTCCCCTTCAATTAAACTAAAACTGGCCCCGCTAAACCGTGGCTAGCTACTGACGAAGCGAACTGCTCGCCGGTTGTTGGAGAGCAATTCGCCCGACGTTAGCTGGTTATGTTTATCTGGTTGACTCTGTGAAGAATCAGCGTTATCATTATCTCCCGCTCCACTGGATTTAAATTACATTACCAATCACTGATTTCACAATCGGTTTCATCACGGATTTTGCCTTAAATGTTAAAAATTAGGTGTTCAATTGCTCTCAAATGAGAAGCAATTATTGTAAACGTGTGTGTCTTTTTATGACTCGAAGAGGAGTTTTGGGATTCTACAAGTTTATTTTAGCTAGAGCAAGTTTGTCCATGACTTGATTTTTGACTTGGTTTTGTTGCAAACATTTACCTTGGTTTTTGGTTTTTGACTTCTGTTTTCGATCATTGCACTTTAACAGTAGCTTAGTTTGTAATGTTAAGTAATTATGAACTGCTGATAATAATCATGGCGAAGAGGTCATTTTGAAGTATTTTGATCCTATTTAAGTCAACCGTACATATCTAAAGTGCATACAACCCCCACCAACATCCCCTGCACCGACTACCTACTCCCCCCACCTCCATACACGTTCCCCCTCCCCTACCTCCCCCTCGCCACCTAACCCCTCCCTCTCTTCACCTATCTTCACCCCCTACCTCCACCCCCTTCTTCACCTACCCACACCCCTGAACTGAAAAATTGGCTCTAATTTGTAGACAATGTGTTTCATTGGGCTACTTTTTGTGTTTTCTCGTGTCTATTTTGATGGTCTGATTTATTTAACGTTAGGTTAGGGATTATATTGTGCGAGGATTTGTTGTTTTTTTTTTAGCTGACGCAAGTTTGTTCATGACATACTTTTGACTTTGTGTTCCTACATTGAGATCTGATTTAGAAGGTTGAGTTTTGTTTTAGAACCTTGGACTGTAACTGTAGCTTAGTTTTTAATGTATAGTAGTTAGGAACTACCTATATCAGTCAATGAAAAGGTCATTGATAATGTTTGATCGCATCTAAGTCACTCCAACCTAAACCTATCTAGCCTACGCTCCACCCACGCCTCCCCCCCCCCAAATCCACCTCTCCCCTTACACCCGCCTATCTCCCAACCTACATGAGACCTCCCCCAACTACCTACCCCTATTAGGTAGGGTTAAATAGAAGTTTTAATTTCTTCGAGTCGCTTCCTGTTTTCTACCGGCTATGCTTTTTATGCAATATTTTTGCCCGACCGTTTTTGCGCTTTACTTCTAGAATAATCTTTGACTTCTCATGTGACTTCTTCACGGATTTCTTGATTTTTGAGTGATTTCAATTGCTCTCTTTCAGAAAAAAGGTTTGTTCAAACAAAACCGATTGCTAAGAAATACGATGACAAGGCCCTGGTAGCCGAGTGGTTAATGATGCTGTCGTGGTGAAGGAATTGGACTCACCTGGTCGGGGCTCGAACCCTACTGTTGTCTGATGTTTTTGTACGCATTAAATAAAATTTTTGTCCCCACCTGTCATTCGAGAGCAATATTCCGACGTTGGTCGGTTTATGTTTATTTTCATGATCAAAGTGATAAGGCTTTTGATCTTAAGATCACCAGTTTTTTTTAAATAACTAACATCAAGCATCTTCGTATAATCCAATTTTTCAGGAGTTAGAAGTTGAGATTGCGTTTTCTTTTGCTCAATAACTATTTTGGACTCTTTCTTTCCACCACATTCACAAATATTATTTAGAAAGCAATAAAACTTCAAAGATATTTGAAAAAAACTATACTTTCCCTTAATTAACCGCTCTTTGACATTCGCTCCTAATTTTGTTTGGTGTGCCAAACAACTGCACCTCTATCGAAGAGCAACATTGTTTGAAAAATTAAGTTTTCGTAAATTGTTGCCTAATTGTGGTGATGAACTAATTAAATAGCAATTTTTTTGCTATTTGATAAGTAGTATTTCCATTAGCTTACTGTCGACGAACCGGAAATATTTTTGGACTGCCCTAGAAATGGTTTTTTAGAGTTCTGGTTAATGTGAAGTGCGTTCATAAGGAATTCCAACTATCAAATCTGTCTGTTACTGTCAAGGGAGAAATCAACGCGATTATCAAAAACAAGACAGTCAAGTCCCGGTTAGGGCAGAAAAATCGTGAACATCAGAGGGCCCGGCTAATGTGTTTTCTGCAACTCTGTAACACAGAAAATTGATGAGTTAAATTGTGCAACCTGTCATAAAGTTGCTCATTGAAAATGCGTGGGACTCGAAATGCCTGTGAAAGGGCATATGCTCTGGAACTCTCTAGATTGTGGACCGCATTCTCTGGGTGCACTCACTGCTATTGTGTTGGAACTGAAACAAAAATGAGCTGCATTAGAAACTGTCCCAGAAGATATCAGGTCGCTGAAACTAGAGGTCACTGCACTCAAACCTAAATATAGCTTGGTTGTACAGCGAATAACGCCGAATGAAAACAATTCTTCAAACCCTACCTACAGACCTGAAAACGGAATATTCGCTTTTGAACTCGCAGGCCAAAGCAAGGCTCCTTATCAACCTTTCAGGAGTCGTTTTCAAAGCACGAACAGCTCGAAAAGACATAAACTGGACGACGTGAATGACTATGATGCAATGAACAATGTGTTTCATTGGGCTACTTTTTGTGTTTTCTCGTGTTTATTCGATGTTCTGATTTATTTAACGTTAGGTTAGAGATTATATTGCGCGAGGATTTGAGTTGTTTTTTTTTAGCTGACGCAAGTTTGTTCATGACTTATACTTTTGACTTTGTGTTCCTACATTGAGATCTCATTTAGAAGGTTGAGTTTTGTTTTAGAACCTTGGACTGTAACTGTAGCTTAGTTTTTATTGTATAGTAGTTAGGAACTACCTATATCAGTCAATGAAAAGGTCATTGATAATGTTTGATCGCATCTAAGTCACTCCAACCTAAACCTATCTAGCCTACGCTCCACCCACGCCTTCCCGCCCCGTCCCCACATCCACCTCTCCCCTTACACCCGCCTATCTCCCAACCTACCTGAGCCCTCCCCCAACTACCTACCCCCATTAGCTAGGGTTTAATAAATTTTATTTCTTCGAGTCGCTTCCTGTTTTCTACCGGCTAAACTTTTTTATGCAATATTTTTGCCCGACCGTTTTTGCGCTGCTCTTCTAGAATAATCTTTGACTTCTCATGTGACTTCTTCACGGATTTCTTGATTTTTGAGTGATTTCAATTGCTCTCTTTCCGAAATAAGGTTTGTTCAAACAAAACCGATTGCTAAGAAATACGATGACAAGGCCCTGGTAGCCGAGTGGTTAATGATGCTGTCGTGGTGAAGGAATTGGACTCACCTGGTCGGGGCTCGAACCCTACTGTTGTCTGATGTTTTTGTACCCATTAAATAAAATTTTTTTCCCCACCTGTCATTCGAGAGCAATATTACGACGTTGGTCGGTTTATGTTTATTTTCATGATCAAAGTGGCCTCATGATAAGGCTTTTGATCTTAATATCACCAATTTTTTTTTAAATAACTAACATCAAGCAGCTTCGTATAATCCAACTTTTCAGGAGTTAGAAGTTGAGATCGCGTTTTCTTTTGCTCAATAAATATTTTGGACTCTTTCTTTCCACCACATTCACAAATATTATTTAGAAAGCAATAAAACTTCAAAGATATTTGAAAAAACTATACTTTCCCTTAATTAACCGCTCTTTGACATTCGCTCCTAATTTTGTTTGGTGTGCCAAACAACTGCACCTCTATCGAAGAGCAACATTGTTTGAAAAATTAAGTTTTCGTAGTTTGTTGCCTAATTGTGGTGATGAACTAATTAAATAGCAAATTCTTTGCTATTTGATAAGTAGTATTTCCATTAGCTTACTGTCGACGAACCGGAAATATTTTTGGACTGCCCTAGAAATGGTATTTTAGAGTTCTGGTTAATGTGAAGTGCGTTCATAAGGAATTCCAACTATCAAATCTGTCTGTTACTGTCAAGGGAGAAATCAACGCGATTATCAAAAACAAGACAGTCAAGTCCCGGTTAGGGCAGAAAAATCACGAATCATCAGAAGTCCCGGTTAGGGCAGAAAATTCGTGAACATCAGAGGGCCCGGCTAATGTGTTTTCTGCAACTCTGTAACACAGAAAATTGATGAGTTAAATTGTGCAACCTGTCATAAAGTTGCTCATTTAAAATGCGTGGGACTCGAAATGCCTGTGAAAGGGCATATGCTCTGGAACTCTCTAGATTGTAGACCGCATTCTCGGGGTGCACTCACTGCTATTGTGTTGGAACTGAAACAAAAATGAGCGGCATTAGAAACTGTCCCAGAAGATATCAGGTCGCTGAAACTAGAGGTCACTGCACTCAAACCTAAATATAGCTTGGTTGTACAGCGAATAACGCCGAATGAAAACAATTCTTCAAACCCTACCTACAGACCTGAAAACGGAATTTTCGCTTTTGAACTCGCAGGCCAAAGCAAGGCTCCTTATCAACCTTTCAGGAGTCGTTTTCAAAGCACGAACAGCTCGAAAAGACATAAACTGGAGGACGTGAATGACTATGATGCAATGAACACTGAGGATTTTCAGGTGCGAAAGAAAACAATGCGACCACAGAGGCAAAACTTTGGTACCAAGCAGAGCCACGATTATTTCAATGGTATCAAGAAAAAACCTAGGCGACACATTTTTCTTGGGAGACTGAATTCAAACTGCACAGAAATTATGATTAGAAACTGGTGTTTTGATGGTAGAGCCCCTGTACTCCACCTGCGAGAAATTATAAAGGAAAGCTCAAAATTGAAAAGCTTTGCCTAGTTTTCTCCGAAGAGGCCCATGGAACAATTATGGAAGACATTTTTCGGCCAGGCAATTTGCTTTATGGACGGTTCTTTTTGAAGGATGATGCTCGAAACTGGTTGTGATCACTCCCACCAGACCTTTCCCATGAAACTTGACTCAAAAAGATTAAGTGTGCACTTTTAAATGCAGGCTCATTCACAAATAAAATTCAGCATCTTGAAGGGGAAATTCTAATCAACGAATACGATATTTTAATTATCAATGAATCTACGAACTCTTCGAACATTAATGAAAATTGGATAATAAAGCAACTTTACTCCAGTTCACACTGTTTTGATCATTTCATTCTTCCTAAGAACGTATAGAAAAGGTGGTGAACTCATTGCCATTTATAAGAGACACTTAAATTTCACGCCCACTTCACATGGCTGCACTCCGTTTTTAGTACGCATGGTTTCAGTTGAAAACCAATGAAATTGTTAATATTTGTTAGCTATACCGTCCGCCAATTGCTAACTCTATTGAATTTTCTTCATTACGATGTGTTGCCATTTTCAACGGAAAGAAATGAAATCATTATGGGCAATTTTAATCTCCCCCATAACACCAGATTGACTAATTTCTTAGGAGAATCAAGTCTTATCCAGATTGTTTCAGAAGCGACTCAGGAGAGTGGAAATATTCTTGATCTGATCATTACAAAATACTGCGAAAAAGTCTCAATATTGTTAGTAAAAAAACTGAGTTTCTCGGATCATAAATAAGCAAATTCGTGATGGCATCGGAGATAACAGCCCAACAATCCTCTCAATGTGTTCAGAAAATTTGGAGAAATATGGACTGGAAAGAATTTAGCAATGCTTTGGAGTTACCGTTAGCTCTCAAACAGCACATCACAAACCCGCATGACCTTGCAGAATTGCCCGTTGACACTTTTCTTGAAGCTGTGAAATATAATGTACCCACTTAAACGCGCAACACAAAAACAAAGATTTGTCTTTTTTTGACACAGAGCTTGAAACATTGAAACGGATGCGTCGCCGAACTGAGCGTTTCTACCAAAAAAAATCCAACCAGTGAGAAAAAATTAGCGTGCCAGCAAGCTATTTTAAAGTGTAAAGAGGCTTTTAAACAGAAGAAAACGATGTACTTTGACAGAATTGTTTATAAAAACATCAACCTGCGTGTTGAATTTGCAAACTTCAATCGGTTACTTGTTTCCACTGAGCACAAGGTTCCAAGAAACTGGGGATCAGTTAAAATTACCGTCGACCGATTTCAGAATTTCTTCAGAGACAAGGTACTTGATATCAGAGAATTAATTCCTACTGCCACTGATAATGGCCTAAATAGCTTCTTTTCGGTAGATGTGTTTCATCACATCGCATTGTCTCTTGATCAGTTGAATTTAGTGGAATTGAAAAATGTAAGAGAAACTCTTATTGATACATCAAATAGTTTTTGCGTGCTAGACCCAGTTCCAATACGTGTGGCCAAGCTGACTTTTGTCTTCGGGTGTGATCATTTTCTGAACCAGCTAATAGCAGCTTTGAACAAGGCACCTTTCCTGATTTTCAAAACTGCAGTCATAAAGCCGAATCTGAAAAAACCGAATCTTGACACTCAATTACCTATTAGCTATAGGCCTATTGCAAATACATTTTAAAATTATTAGAACGGTTAGCGGCTGATCAACTTAGGGAGTAGCTTGAAAATTACAAACTTTTGGATGTCCAACAGTCGGCATATAGAGCTGGCCAATCTACGGAAACTTGCTTAATTAAAACATTCAATGATATCTTGCTCCAACTTAACTTCAAAGATCTGATTGTTCTACATTGAGATCTGATTTAGAAGGTTGAGTTTTGTTTTAGAACCTTGGACTGTAACTGTAGCTTAGTTTTTAATGTATAGTAGTTAGGAACTACCTATATCAGTCAATGAAAAGGTCATTGATAATGTTTGATCGCATCTAAGTCACTCCAACCTAAACCTATCTAGCCTACGCTCCACCCACGCCTTCCCGCCCCGTCCCCACCTCCACCTCTCCCCTTACACCCGCCTATCTCCCAACCTACCTGAGCCCTCCCCCAACTACCTACCCCCATTAGGTAGGGTTAAATAGAAGTTTTTATTTCTTCGAGTCGCTTCCTGTTTTCTACCGGCTAAACTTTTTATGCAATATTTTTGCCCGACCGTTTTTGCGCTGCTCTTCTAGAATAATCTTTGACTTCTCATGTGACTTCTTCACGGATTTCTTGATTTTTGAGTGATTTCAATTGCTCTCTCTCCGAAATAAGGTTTGTTCAAACAAAACCGATTGCTAAGAAATACGATGACAAGGCCCTGGTAGCCGAGTGGTTAATGATGCTGTCGTGGTGAAGGAATTGGACTCACCTGGTCGGGGCTCGAACCCTACTGTTGTCTGATGTTTTTGTACCCATTAAATAAAATTTTTGTCCCCACCTGTCATTCGAGAGCAATATTCCGACGTTGGTCGGTTTATGTTTATTTTCATGATCAAAGTGGCCTCATGATAAGGCTTTTGATCTTAAGATCACCAGTTTTTTTTACATAACTAACATCAAGCATCTTCGTATAATCCAACTTTTCAGGAGTTAGAAGTTGAGATCGCGTTTTCTTTTGCTCAATAAATATTTTGGACTCTTTCTTTCCACCACATTCACAAATATTATTTAGAAAGCAATAAAACTTCAAAGATATTTGAAAAAACTATACTTTCCCTTAATTAACCGCTCTTTGACATTCGCTCCTAATTTTGTTTGGTGTGCCAAACAACTGCACCTCTATCGAAGTGCAACATTGTTTGAAAAATTAAGTTTTCGTAATTTGTTGCCTAATTGTGGTGATGAACTAATCAAATAGCAAATTCTTTGCTATTTGATAAGTAGTATTTCCATTAGCTTACTGTCGGCGAACCGGAAATATTTTTCTAGATTGTGGACCGCATTCTCTGGGTGCACTCACTGCTATTGTGTTGGAACTGAAACAAAAATGAGCTGCATTAGAAACTGTCCCAGAAGATATCAGGTCGCTGAAACTAGAGGTCACTGCACTCAAACCTAAATATAGCTTGGTTGTACAGCGAATAACGCCGAATGACAACAATTCTTCAAACCCTACCTACAGACCTGAAAACGGAATTTTCGCTTTTGAACTCGCAGGCCAAAGCAAGGCTCCTTATCAACCTTTCAGGAGTCGTTTTCAAAGCACGAACAGCTCGAAAAGACATAAACTGGACGACGTGAATGACTATGATGCAATGAACACTGAGGATTTTCAGGTGCGAAAGAAAACAATGCGACCACAGAGGCAAAACTTTGGTACCAAGCAGAGCCACGATTATTTCAATGGTATCAAGAAAAAACCTAGGCGACACATTTTTCTTGGGAGACTGAATTCAAACTGCACAGAAATTATGATTAGAAACTGGTGTTTTGATGGTAGAGCCCCTGTACTCCACCTGCGAGAAATTACAAAGGAAAGCTCAAAATTGAAAAGCTTTGCCTAGTTTTCTCCGAAGAGGCCCATGGAACAATTATGGAAGACATTTTTCGGCCAGGCAATTTGCTTTATGGACGGTTCTTTTTGAAGGATGATGCTCGAAACTGGTTTTGATCACTCCCACCAGACCTTTCCCATGAAACTTGATTCAAAAAGATTAAGTGTGCACTTTTAAATGCAGGCTCATTCACAAATAAAATTCAGCATCTTGAAGGGGAAATTCTAATCAACGAATACGATATTTTAATTATCAATGAATCTACGAACTCTTCGAACATTGATGAAAATTGGATAATAAAGCAACTTTACTCCAGTTCACACTGTTTTTATCATTTCATTCTTCCAAGAACGTATAGAAAAGGTGGTGAACTCATTGCCATTTATAAGAGACACTTAAATTTCACGCCCACTTCACATGGCTGCACTCCGTTTTTAGTACGCATGGTTTCAGTTGAAAACCAATGAAATTGTTAATATTTGTTAGCTATACCGTCCGCCAATTGCTAACTCTGTTGAATTTTCTTCATTACGATGTGTTGCCATTTTCAACGGAAGGAAATGAAATCATTATGGGCAATTTTAATCTCCCCCATAACACCAGATTGACTAATTTCTTAGAAGAATCAAGTCTTATCCAGATTGTTTCAGAACCGACTCAGGAGAGTGGAAATATTCTTGATCTGATCATTACAAAATACTGCGAAAAAGTCTCAATATTGTTAGTAAAAGAACTGAGTTTCTCGGATCATAAATAAGCAAATTCGTGATGGCATCGGAGATAACAGCCCAACAATCCTCTCAATGTGTTCAGAAAATTTGGAGAAATATGGACTGGAAAGAATTTAGCAATGCTTTGGAGTTACCGTTAGCTCTCAAACAGCACATCACAAACCCGCATGACCTTGCAGAATTGCCCGTTGACACTTTTCTTGAAGCTGTGAAATATAATGTACCCACTTAAACGCGCAACACAAAAACAAAGATTTGTCTTTTTTTGACACAGAGCTTGAAACATTGAAACGGATGCGTCGCCGAACTGAGCGTTTCTACCAAAAAAAATCCAACCAGTGAGAAAAAATTAGCGTGCCAGCAAGCTAATTTAAAGTGTAAAGAGGCTTTTAAACAGAAAAAATCGATGTACTTTGACAGAATTGTTAATAAAAACATCAACCTGCGTGTTGAATTTGCAAACTTCAATCGGTTACTTGTTTCCACTGAGCACAAGGTTCCAAGAAACTGGGGATCAGTTAAAATGACCGTCGACCGATTTCAGAATTTCTTCAGAGACAAGGTACTTGATATCAGAGAATTAATTCCTACTGCCACTGATAATGGCCTAAATAGCTTCTTTTTGGTAGATGTATTTCATCATATCGCATTGTCTCTTGATCAGTTGAATTTAGTGGAATTGAAAAATGTAAGAGAAACTCTTATTGATACATCAAATCGTTTTTGCGTGCTAGACCCAGTTCCAATACGTGTGGCCAAGCTGACTTTTGTCTTCTGGTGTGATCATTTTCTGAACCAGCTAATAGCAGCTTTGAACAAGGCACCTTTCCTGATTTTCAAAACTGCAGTCATAAAGCCGAATCTGAAAAAACCGAATCTTGACACTCAATTACCTATTAGCTATAGGCCTATTGCAAATACATTTTAAAATTATTAGAACGGTTAGCGGCTGATCAACTTAGGGAGTAGCTTGAAAATTACAAACTTTTGGATGTCCAACAGTCGGCATATAGAGCTGGCCAATCTACGGAAACATTAAAACATTCAATGATATCTTGCTCCAACTTAACTTCAAACAAAAAACAACTGATTTTGGGCTTGGATCTCTCGGCAGCTTTCGATACAATGGATCATGACATTTTTGGCTGGGTGTTAGAAAATCGTTCAAAGATCAGAGGTAAATGCAAAAGTTGGATCATGTCTTACATCAGCAAACGAAAACAGAAAGTACAAATTGGAAACTGTCTCTGCCGAAGAAATCGTTGATTTTGGCGTACCACAAGGTTCGATCCTTGGACCTCTGCTTTTTACTATGTACGTAACTCCCATTGGTGATTTAATGAAGCAAATTCAGTTGAGATATCAGGTATATAAAGATGGTACACTAATTCTTTCGAGTTTGAGACAACAAACTTTGAATGATGATATACCGGATCTAGACACGAAATTGAGTCTTTTGTTCCAGGCTTTTAGTCAGATGAAGTTAAGAATAATTCTTAATAAGACTGAAATAATGTTGATCTCTTCAAGAAAGCAAAAATTGAACTAAGCTAAGCTCGAATTAGCAGGGGAAACTCTCACGTTGAAGCCCAATATTAAATCACTGGGTTTTCAAGTCTTGTATGTTGTTTAAATGACAGAGCTATAGAGACAAAAATGGTTTTGAACATTTTTTTCCACTGCAATATATGGAAACTTTTCTTTGGAAATTTTCACTTTCAGTTTTTTTCTATATGATTTTTAATTACTAACATGGCTAGAAGTTGCAGAGTCGAATCTCATCATGGAAAGTTTTCCTAGTTCACTGTCTCTCTCTCTCTCTCTCTCTCTCTCTCTCTCTCTCTCTCTCTCTATTGGTTGAGGTTTCGTTCGCGTTTTGTCTCTCGCACACTCGCCTCTCTCCCCTTAACTTTTGTTGATGCTGCACTTCAGCTGCATTTATGTGGCTTGATGTCACCATCTATTACCCTCAACTCACTCCCCTTCAATTAAACTAAAACTGGCCCCGCTAAACCGTGGCTAGCTACTGACGAAGCGAACTGCTCGCCGGTTGTTGGAGAGCAATTCGCCCGACGTTAGCTGGTTATGTTTATCTGGTTGACTCTGTGAAGAATCAGCGTTATCATTATCTCCCGCTCCACTGGATTTAAATTACATTACCAATCACTGATTTCACAATCGGTTTCATCACGGATTTTGCCTTAACTGTTAAAAATTAGGTGTTCAATTGCTCTCAAATGAGAAGCAATTATTGTAAACGTGTGTGTCTTTTTATGACTCGAAGAGGAGTTTTGGGATTCTACAAGTTTATTTTAGCTAGAGCAAGTTTGTTCATGACTTGATTTTTGACTTGTTTTGTTTCAAACATTTACCTTGGTTTTTGACTTCTGTTTTCGAACATTGCACTTTAACAGTAGCTTAGTTTGTAATGTTAAGTAATTATGAACTGCTGATAATAATCATGGCGAAGAGGTCATTTTGAAGTATTTTGATCCTATTTAAGTCAACCGTACATATCTAAAGTGCATACAACCCCCACCAACATCCCCTGAACCGACTACCTACTCCCCCCACCTCCATACACGTTCCCCCTCCCCCACCTCCCCCTCGCCACCTAACCCCTCCCTCTCTTCACCTATCTTCACCCCCTACCTCCACCCCCTTCTTCACCTACCCACACCCCTGAACTGAAAAATTGACTCTAATTTGTAGACAATGTGTTTCATTGGCCTACTTTTTGTGTTTTCTCGTGTCTATTTCGATGTTCTGATTTATTTAACGTTAGGTTAGAGATTATATTGCGCGAGGATTTGAGTTGTTTTTTTTAGCTGACGCAAGTTTGTTCATGACTTATACTTTTGACTTTGTGTTCCTACATTGAGATCTGATTTAGAAGGTTGAGTTTTGTTTTAGAACCTTGGACTGTAACTGTAGCTTAGTTTTTAATGTATAGTAGTTAGGAACTACCTATATCAGTCAATGAAAAGGTCATTGATAATGTTTGATCGCATCTAAGTCACTCCAACCTAAACCTATCTAGCCTACGCTCCACCCACGCCTCCCCCCAAATCCACCTCTCCCCTTACACCCGCCTATCTCCCAACCTACATGAGCCCTCCCCCAACTACCTACCCCTATTAGGTAGGGTTAAATAGAAGTTTTAATTTCTTCGAGTCGCTTCCTGTTTTCTACCGGCTATGCTTTTTATGCAATATGTTTGCGCGACCGTTTTTGCGCTGCTCTTCTAGAATAATCTTTGACTTCTCATGTGACTTCTTCACGGATTTCTTGATTTTTGAGTGATTTCAATTGCTCTCTTTCAGAAAAGAGGTTTGTTCAAACAAAACCGATTGCTAAGAAATACGACGACAAGGCCCTGGTAGCCGAGTGGTTAATGATGCTGTCGTGGTGAAGGAATTGGACTCACCTGGTCGGGGCTCGAACCCTACTGTTGTCTGATGTTTTTGTACGCATTAAATAAAATTTTTGTCCCCACCTGTCATTCGAGAGCAATATTCCGACGTTGGTCGGTTTATGTTTAGTTTCATGATCAAAGTGGCCTCATGATAAGGCTTTTGATCTTAAGATCACCAGTTTTTTTTAAATAACTAACATCAAGCATCTTCGTATAATCCAACTTTTCAGGAGTTAGAAGTTGAGATCGCGTTTTCTTTTGCTCAATAACTATTTTGGACTCTTTCTTTCCACCACATTCACAAATATTATTTAGAAAGCAATAAAACTTCAAAGATATTTGAAAAAAAACTATACTTTCCCTTAATTAACCGCTCTTTGACATTCGCTCCTAATTTTGTTTGGTGTGCCAAACAACTGCACCTCTATCGAGGAGCAACATTGTTTG
Organism: Convolutriloba macropyga; assembly: GCF_964194025.1. Taxonomy (NCBI): domain Eukaryota; kingdom Metazoa; phylum Xenacoelomorpha; order Acoela; family Convolutidae; genus Convolutriloba; species Convolutriloba macropyga. The sequence continues at coordinate 13,980,480 of NC_134468.1, forward strand.
AAAAATTAAGTTTTCGTAAATTGTTGCCTAATTGTGGTGATGAACTAATTAAATAGCAAATTCTTTGCTATTTGATGAGTAGTATTTCCATTAGCTTACTGTCGACGAACCGGAAATATTTTTGGACTGCCCTAGAAATGGTATTTTAGAGTTCTGGTTAATGTGAAGTGCGTTCATAAGGAATTCCAACTATCAAATCTTTCTGTTACTGTCAAGGGAGAAATCAACGCGATTATCAAAAACAAGACAGTCAAGTCCCGGTTAAGGCAGAAAAATCACGAATCATCAGAAGTCCCGGTTAGGGCAGAAAAATCGTGAACATCAGAGGGCCCGGCTAATGTGTTTTCTGCAACTCTGTAACACAGAAAATTGATGAGTAAAATTGTGCAACCTGTCATGAAGTTGCTCATTTAAAATGCGTGGGACTCGAAATGCCTGTGAAAGGGCATATGCTCTGGAACTCTCTAGATTGTGGACCGCATTCTCTGGGTGCACTCACTGCTATTGTGTTGGAACTGAAACAAAAATGAGCTGCATTAGAAACTGTCCCAGAAGATATCAGGTCGCTGAAACTAGAGGTCACTGCACTCAAACCTAAATATAGCTTGGTTGTACAGCGAATAACGCCGAATGAAAACAATTCTTCAAACCCTACCTACAGACCTGAAAACGGAATTTTCGCTTTTGAACTCGCAGGCCAAAGCAAGGCTCCTTATCAACCTTTCAGGAGTCGTTTTCAAAGCACGAACAGCTCGAAAAGACATAAACTGGACGACGTGAATGACTATGATGCAATGAACAATGTGTTTCATTGGGCTACTTTTTGTGTTTTCTCGTGTCTATTCGATGTTCTGATTTATTTAACGTTAGGTTAGAGATTATATTGCGCGAGGATTTGAGTTGTTTTTTTTAGCTGACGCAAGTTTGTTCATGACTTATACTTTTGACTTTGTGTTCCTACATTGCGATCTGATTTAGAAGGTTGAGTTTTGTTTTAGAACCTTGGACTGTAACTGTAGCTTAGTTTTTAATGTATAGTAGTTAGGAACTACCTATATCAGTCAATGAAAAGGTCATTGATAATGTTTGATCGCATCTAAGTCACTCCAACCTAAACCTATCTAGCCTACGCTCCACCCACGCCTCCCCCCGCACCTCCACTTCTCCCCTTACACCCGCCTATCTCCCAACCTACCTGAGCCCTCCCCAGCTACCTACCCCCATTAGGCAGGGTTAAATAAAAGTTTTTTTTTCTTCGAGTCGCTTCCTGTTTTCTACCGGCTAAACTTTTTATGCAATATTTTTGCCCGACCGTTTTTGCGCTGCTCTTCTAGAGTAATCTTTGACTTCTCATGTGACTTCTTCACGGATTTCTTGATTTTTGAGTGATTTCAATTGCTCTCTTTCCGAAATAAGGTTTGTTCAAACAAAACCGATTGCTAAGAAATACGATGACAAGGCCCTGGTAGCCGAGTGGCTAATGATGCTGTCGTGGTGAAGGAATTGGACTCACCTGGTCGGGGCTCGAACCCTACTGTTATCTGATGTTTTTGTACCCATTAAATAAAATTTTTGTCCCCACCTGTCATTCGAGAGCAATATTCCGACGTTGGTCGGTTTATGTTTATTTTCATGATCAAAGTGGCCTCATGATAAGGCTTTTGATCTCAAGATCACCAGTTTTTTTTTAAATAACTAACATCAAGCATCTTCGTATAATCCAACTTTTCAGGAGTTAGAAGTTGAGATCGCGTTTTCTTTTGCTCAATAACTATTTTGGACTCTTTCTTTCCACCACATTCACAAATATTATTTAGAAAGCAATAAAACTTCAAAGATATTTGAAAAAACTATACTTTCCCTTAATTAACCGCTCTTTGACATTCGCTCCTAATTTTGTTTGGTGTGCCAAACAACTGCACCTCTATCGAAGAGCAACATTGTTTGAAAAATTAAGTTTTCGTAAATTGTTGCCTAATTGTGGTGGTGAACTAATTAAATAGCAAATTCTTTGCTATTTGATAAGTAGTATTTCCATTAGCTTACTGTCGACGAACCGGAAATATTTTTGGACTGCCCTAGAAATGGTATTTTAGAGTTCTGGTTAATGTGAAGTGCGTTCATAAGGAATTCCAACTATCAAATCTTTCTGTTACTGTCAAGGGAGAAATCAACGCGATTATCAAAAACAAGACAGTCAAGTCCCGGTTAGGGCAGAAAAATCACGAATCATCAGAAGTCCCGGTTAGGGCAGAAAAATCGTGAACATCAGAGGGCCCGGCTAATGTGTTTTCTGCAACTCTGTAACACAGAAAATTGATGAGTTAAATTGTGCAACCTGTCATGAAGTTGCTCATTTAAAATGCGTGGGACCCGAAATGCCTGTGAAAGGGCATATGCTCTGGAACTCTCTAGATTGTGGACCGCATTCTCTGGGTGCACTCACTGCTATTGTGTTGGAACTGAAACAAAAATGAGCTGCATTAGAAACTGTCCCAGAAGATATCAGGTCGCTGAAACTAGAGGTCACTGCACTCAAACCTAAATATAGCTTGGTTGTACAGCGAATAACGCCGAATGAAAACAATTCTTCAAACCCTACCTACAGACCTGAAAACGGAATTTTCGCTTTTGAACTCGCAGGCCAAAGCAAGGCTCCTTATCAACCTTTCAGGAGTCGTTTTCAAAGCACGAACAGCTCGAAAAGACATAAACTGGACGACGTGAATGACTATGATGCAATGAACAATGTGTTTCATTGGGCTACTTTTTGTGTTTTCTCGTGTCTATTCGATGTTCTGATTTATTTAACGTTAGGTTAGAGATTATATTGCGCGAGGATTTGAGTTGTTTTTTTTTAGCTGACGCAAGTTTGTTCATGACTTATACTTTTGACTTTGTGTTCCTACATTGCGATCTGATTTAGAAGGTTGAGTTTTGTTTTAGAAACTTGGACTGTAACTGTAGCTTAGTTTTTAATGTATAGTAGTTAGGAACTACCTATATCAGTCAATGAAAAGGTCATTGATAATGTTTGATCGCATCTAAGTCACTCCAACCTAAACCTATCTAGCCTACGCTCCACCCACGCCTTCCCCCCCCCCCCCCCACCTCCACCTCTCCCCTTACACCCGCCTATCTCCCAACCTACCTGAGCCCTCCCCCAACTACCTACCCCCATTAGGCAGGGTTAAATAAAAGTTCTTATTTCTTCGAGTCGCTTCCTGTTTTCTACCGGCTAAACTTTTTATGCAATATTTTTGCCCGACCGTTTTTGCGCTGCTCTTCTAGAGTAATCTTTGACTTCTCATGTGACTTCTTCACGGATTTCTTGATTTTTGAGTGATTTCAATTGCTCTCTTTCCGAAATAAGGTTTGTTCAAACAAAACCGATTGCTAAGAAATACGATGACAAGGCCCTGGTAGCCGAGTGGTTAATGATGCTGTCGTGGTGAAGGAATTGGACTCACCTGGTCGGGGCTCGAACCCTACTGTTATCTGATGTTTTTGTACCCATTAAATAAAATTTTTGTCCCCACCTGTCATTCGAGAGCAATATTCCGACGTTGGTCGGTTTATGTTTATTTTCATGATCAAAGTGGCCTCATGATAAGGCTTTTGATCTCAAGATCACCAGTTTTTTTTTTAAATAACTAACATCAAGCATCTTCGTATAATCCAACTTTTCAGGAGTTAGAAGTTGAGATCGCGTTTTCTTTTGCTCAATAACTATTTTGGACTCTTTCTTTCCACCACATTCACAAATATTATTTAGAAAGCAATAAAACTTCAAAGATATTTGAAAAAACTATACTTTCCCTTAATTAACCGCTCTTTGACATTCGCTCCTAATTTTGTTTGGTGTGCCAAACAACTGCACCTCTATCGAAGAGCAACATTGTTTGAAAAATTAAGTTTTCGTAAATTGTTGCCTAATTGTGGTGATGAACTAATTAAATAGCAAATTCTTTGCTATTTGATAAGTAGTATTTCCATTAGCTTACTGTCGACGAACCGGAAATATTTTTGGACTGCCCTAGAAATGGTATTTTAGAGTTCTGGTTAATGTGAAGTGCGTTCATAAGGAATTCCAACTATCAAATCTTTCTGTTACTGTCAAGGGAGAAATCAACGCGATTATCAAAAACAAGACAGTCAAGTCCCGGTTAGGGCAGAAAAATCACGAATCATCAGAAGTCCCGGTTAGGGCAGAAAAATCGTGAACATCAGAGGGCCCGGCTAATGTGTTTTCTGCAACTCTGTAACACAGAAAATTGATGAGTTAAATTGTGCAACCTGTCATGAAGTTGCTCATTTAAAATGCGTGGGACTCGAAATGCCTGTGAAAGGGCATATGCTCTGGAACTCTCTAGATTGTGGACCGCATTCTCTGGGTGCACTCACTGCTATTGTGTTGGAACTGAAACAAAAATGAGCTGCATTAGAAACTGTCCCAGAAGATATCAGGTCGCTGAAACTAGAGGTCACTGCACTCAAACCTAAATATAGCTTGGTTGTACAGCGAATAACGCCGAATGAAAACAATTCTTCAAACCCTACCTACAGACCTGAAAACGGAATTTTCGCTTTTGAACTCGCAGGCCAAAGCAAGGCTCCTTATCAACCTTTCAGGAGTCGTTTTCAAAGCACGAACAGCTCGAAAAGACATAAACTGGACGACGTGAATGACTATGATGCAATGAACACTGAGGATTTTCAGATGCAAAAGAAAACAATGCGACCACAGAGGCAAAACTATGGTACCAAGCAGAGCCACAATTGTTTCAATGGTATCAAGAAAAAACCTAGGCGACACATGTTTCTTGGGAGACTGAATTCAAACTGCACAGAAATTATGATTAGAAACTGGTGTTTTGATGGTAGAGCCCCTGTACTCCACCTGCGAGAAATTACAAAGGAAAGCTCAAAATTGAAAAGCTTTGCCTAGTTTTCTCCGAAGAGGCCCATGGAACAATTATGGAAGACATTTTCACTCTGTTTTGATCATTTCATTCTTCCAAGAACGTATAGAAAAGGTGGTGAACTCATTGCCATTTATAAGAGACACTTAAATTTCACGCCCACTTCACATGGCTGCACTCCGTTTTTAGTACGCATGGTTTCAGTTGAAAACCAATGAAATTGTTAATATTTGTTAGCCATACCGTCCGCCAATTGCTAACTCTATTGAATTTTCTTCATTACGATGTGTTGCCATTTTCAACGGAAGGAAATGAAATCATTATGGGCAATTTTAATCTCCCCCATAACACCAGATTGACTAATTTCTTAGAAGAATCAAGTCTTATCCAGATTGTTTCAGAACCGACTCAGGAGAGTGGAAATATTCTTGATCTGATCATTACAAAATACTGCGAAAAAGTCTCATTATTGTTAGTAAAAGAACTGAGTTTCTCGGATCATAAATAAGCAAATTCGTGATGGCATCGGAGATAACAGCCCAACAATCCTCTCAATGTGTTCAGAAAATTTGGAGAATTATGGACTGGAAAGAATTTAGCAATGCTTTGGAGTAACCGTTAGCTCTCAAACAGCACATCACAAACCCGCATGACCTTGCAGAATTGCCCGTTGACACTTTTCTTGAAGCTGTGAAATATAATGTACCCACTTAAACGCGCAACACAAAAACAAATATTTGTCTTTTTTTGACACAGAGCTTGAAACATTGAAACGGATGCGTCGCCGAACTGAGCGTTTCTACCAAAAAAAATCCAACCAGTGAGAAAAAATTAGCGTGCCAGCAAGCTAATTTAAAGTGTAAAGAGGCTTTTAAACAGAAAAAATCGATGTACTTTGACAGAATTGTTAATAAAAACATCAACCTGCGTGTTGAATTTGCAAACTTCAATCGGTTACTTGTTTCCACTGAGCACAAGGTTCCAAGAAACTGGGGATCAGTTAAAATGACCGTCGACCGATTTCAGAATTTCTTCAGAGACAAGGTACTTGATATCAGAGAATTAATTCCTACTGCCACTGATAATGGTCTAAATAGCTTCTTTTCGGTGGATGTATTTCATCATATCGCATTGTCTCTTGATCAGTTGAATTTAGTGGAATTGAAAAATGTAAGAGAAACTCTTATTGATACATCAAATAGTTTTTGCGTGCTAGACCCAGTTCCAATACGTGTGGCCAAGCTGACTTTTGTCTTCTGGTGTGATCATTTTCTGAACCAGCTAATAGCAGCTTTGAACAAGGCACCTTTCCTGATTTTCAAAACTGCAGTCATAAAGCCGAATCTGAAAAAACCGAATCTTGACACTCAATTACCTATTAGCTATAGGCCTATTGCAAATACATTTTAAAATTATTAGAACGGTTAGCGGCTGATCAACTTAGGGAGTAGCTTGAAAATTACAAACTTTTGGATGTCCAACAGTCGGCATATAGAGCTGGCCAATCTACGGAAACATTAAAACATTCAATGATATCTTGCTCCAACTTAACTTCAAACAAAAAACAACTGATTTTGGGCTTGGATCTCTCGGCAGCTTTCGATACAATGGATCAAGAGACACTTAAATTTCACGCCCACTTCACATGGCTGCACTCCGTTTTTAGTACGCATGGTTTCAGTTGAAAACCAATGAAATTGTTAATATTTGTTAGCCATACCGTCCGCCAATTGCTAACTCTATTGAATTTTCTTCATTACGATGTGTTGCCATTTTCAACGGAAGGAAATGAAATCATTATGGGCAATTTTAATCTCCCCCATAACACCAGATTGACTAATTTCTTAGAAGAATCAAGTCTTATCCAGATTGTTTCAGAACCGACTCAGGAGAGTGGAAATATTCTTGATCTGATCATTACAAAATACTGCGAAAAAGTCTCATTATTGTTAGTAAAAGAACTGAGTTTCTCGGATCATAAATAAGCAAATTCGTGATGGCATCGGAGATAACAGCCCAACAATCCTCTCAATGTGTTCAGAAAATTTGGAGAAATATGGACTGGAAAGAATTTAGCAATGCTTTGGAGTAACCGTTAGCTCTCAAACAGCACATCACAAACCCGCATGACCTTGCAGAATTGCCCGTTGACACTTTTCTTGAAGCTGTGAAATATAATGTACCCACTTAAACGCGCAACACAAAAACAAATATTTGTCTTTTTTTGACACAGAGCTTGAAACATTGAAACGGATGCGTCGCCGAACTGAGCGTTTCTACCAAAAAAAATCCAACCAGTGAGAAAAAATTAGCGTGCCAGCAAGCTAATTTAAAGTGTAAAGAGGCTTTTAAACAGAAAAAATCGATGTACTTTGACAGAATTGTTAATAAAAACATCAACCTGCGTGTTGAATTTGCAAACTTTAATCGGTTACTTGTTTCCACTGAGCACAAGGTTCCAAGAAACTGGGGATCAGTTAAAATGACCGTCGACCGATTTCAGAATTTCTTCAGAGACAAGGTACTTGATATCAGAGAATTAATTCCTACTGCCACTGATAATGGTCTAAATAGCTTCTTTTCGGTGGATGTATTTCATCATATCGCATTGTCTCTTGATCAGTTGAATTTAGTGGAATTGAAAAATGTAAGAGAAACTCTTATTGATACATCAAATAGTTTTTGCGTGCTAGACCCAGTTCCAATACGTGTGGCCAAGCTGACTTTTGTCTTCTGGTGTGATCATTTTCTGAACCAGCTAATAGCAGCTTTGAACAAGGCACCTTTCCTGATTTTCAAAACTGCAGTCATAAAGCCGAATCTGAAAAAACCGAATCTTGACACTCAATTACCTATTAGCTATAGGCCTATTGCAAATACATTTTAAAATTATTAGAACGGTTAGCGGCTGATCAACTTAGGGAGTAGCTTGAAAATTACAAACTTTTGGATGTCCAACAGTCGGCATATAGAGCTGGCCAATCTACGGAAACATTAAAACATTCAATGATATCTTGCTCCAACTTAACTTCAAACAAAAAACAACTGATTTTGGGCTTGGATCTCTCGGCAGCTTTCGATACAATGGATCATGACATTTTTGGCTGGGTGTTAGAAAATCGTTCAAAGATCAGAGGTAAATGCAAAAGTTGGATCATGTCTTACATCAGCAAACGAAAACAGAAAGTACAAATTGGAAACTGTCTCTGCCGAAGAAATCGTTGATTTTGGCGTACCACAAGGGGAGATCCTTGGACCTCTGCTTTTTACTATGTACGTAACTCCCATTGGTGATTTAATGAAGCAAATTCAGTTGAGATATCAGGTATATAAAGATGGTACACTAATTCTTTCGAGTTTGAGACAACAAACTTTGAATGATGATATACCGGATCTAGACACGAAATTGAGTCTTTTGTTCCAGGCTTTCAGTCAGATGAAGAATAATTCTTAATAAGACTGAAATAATGTTGATCTCTTCAAGAAAGCAAAAATTGAACTAAGCTAAGCTCGAATTAGCAGGGGAAACTCTCACGTTGAAGCCCAATATTAAATCACTGGGTATAACGATCGACCAAATTCTTTCTTTGACAACGCGATTAAACTCAGTGACTTCTGCGTGCTACAATGAGCTTCGCGAACTGTACAAGATCAGACATTATTTTACGATTGAAACGAGAAAACTAGTGGCCCAGAACCTAATAATATCTCGCCTTGACTACTTCAACTCAGTCTTATCTGGAGTACCCAAAACAGAAATTATGAAATTCCAACGGCTACAGAACGCAGCGTGCTGGTTTATCTTTTCACTGAAAAAGTCCGAATCGTGCAAAGATTTCATGTATCATCTACATTGGCTTCCTATCGATAAACGGATTGATTTTGAAGTACCGATTTTTGTCCATAAAATTATTCTTAAGTGTCATGTTCCGGATTTTTTGAATCATCTTGTGGAAAGTCAACCTGACCAGTACAGGAAAAGATCAGTAAATGCTTTCAAGGCTGTCAGTTCAGTCAAAAAATTCATATGATAAAGCTTTTTGCATTTGCTGTCCAAAATTATGGAACAAACTATCTAAAACACTAAGAGAAATCAGCAACCATAAACTGTTCAGGAAGGAACTCAAGACACTTTTCTTTTCAATGTGTTACGTACAGCCGGTTTTCAGAAAATACCATGATTGCAAAGCTAGAAAGTCCTAAATTGATACTATCAACAGAAACCTCAGTTTGAGGGGCTGTCTAGTTTATGAGAAATCGAAGCGGTATCGACGAGTTATTGTTGATAATGAACAACGATTTCAAAAGCGTACCTGCATTTTGGGATCATCTCTTTGGTTTTTTTTCAAAATAGTGTTATAATTTCATGTCCAGGTAGTAGTATATCTACTATGTGCTCAGAAAGCGTCTTTGCAGAAATTTTTGACAGAAATATACGCCGAGTTATTGTGATGGCAGGAACGAATAATCTTTTTGACAAGAAAAATGCACGATTGATGGGCCCCGTAGAGACATCGGATGTAATGTTTATCATATTCAGAAATTGAAGTTTTACCGTTTGCATGTTTCAATTCTTGAGCTAATTAGTCGACAAGGGAAAGCGGAAACATATGCTAGAGTGAACTATTGTTACAGAGATGTTGCTCGAGAACTGAATGTCCCCTTTGTATCATTGAAGAAACTTAAGGCTGTGAAGCACCTAAGCAAAGATGGAATCCATCCAAATCCGCGATATTCCAGAACTTGCCTCTGATTTCAGACAGCTATAAAGCATACTGAACTCTATTACACAGCCAAACGATTTCTGTAAGAGCACGGTTAGTGCTGAAGATTTTAATCCTTTTAACAAAGTTTTAAATCAATTATTCAAGATGCGGTTCGACCAATCTGACGATATTTCAGGTCTTGTTGAGTCAGAGTTAGTATTTTGAATTACCTGGTTAAGGCAGAAGATGAACATTCCTTGATGCGCAGCACACCCCACCTTTGTCTACAGAAAGGGTGTATAAAGAAAGACCAGCACTACTTCTACTACTACATTAATGCGAGGAGCCATGTAATTGCTTATATAAGATTTCGCAAATTTCAACCTACATTTCTTAGGTGGATTGATATCAATGTTTGATTTAATTGATGTTGACATAATATATGATCAAGGGTTTAGTTATTTTGCGTGGAGATTTTTGAACTTGTCGCGGTTCGCTTTATAGTGATCAAAGAAGTTCTTTTGGGTGATCTTTTTTGTTCTCTCGTTGTTTCTCAATGTTTCAAGCAACTGAACTCAGCTGGAGCGAATCATTGCTGTAAGTCATATGAAAAGTTGAGGAAGCTGGAGCGAATCATTGCTGTAAGTCATATGAAAAGTTGACTAAGTTGGTTTCTTTTTACTTTGAATATTACTAAGGGGGGGGGGGGGGGCTGAAGCAAGCTAAGATAGAAACGAGTCCACTTCAGTCGTTTGAGACCATTTCATCCTATGTTAGTCTGCGTTGTTGCTAAATGCTTCAATTGAGATAATTGAGTTTGATATGAAAATTTTCTTGACTAAACGCATTTTCTTAAAAGCGTCTCAAAAGTTAAAACCCATTTCAAAGACACGGGTTTAGGAGTCCAGTTCAAGTGTGGGTTAAATCCAATACTGTTGTTTTGTTGTTTGATGATTTTTCGGATCTATTAAAATCTTGATTCAAAATCACTACACATTATACTTTAATTGCTATTTACCATATCTATTTTGTTTATAGTTCTGATGCTTTATTTTCTCTATCTTTTGCATCTGATGCTTCAACTTGCTGCCCCCGAGTTGACCTACTACCCTTTTAGGGGAGGGGTTTTCTCTTAATTCACCCTTTTTATCGATTCCCCCTACCTTCTATTCGGTCCCCCTTTCACACCCCCCTAACATTTAAATTTTACACCCCCTAGTCGAACGTGCTATTTTTCAACATAATGAGGTACCATATAACAATTTGCAAAAGGAGGCGTAAATAGCGCTGGCTAAATAGGTGGCGAAACTAAAAAGATCCAATTTTTGACTGTTTGGTTCGAAAATAGTTTGGATACAGGCCACGATCTATGAAACACGACCTTTACCATAAGTGACGCGAATTGTTCCTTAACTGAACTTGACGGAAAACATTCCGTAAGTTAAGACGTCTGAAGGTGACTTGGCTTGTAAATTGATTGTCATCATCCTCAATTTCAGATAAGCAGATGTTGTGAAAGCTCTATTATGAGCTAGTACACTTCAGCAGACGTTCCTTCCTGAAGAATCAGAGATGGCTCAATTTGATCGTCAAGAACCCCCAGCAGTCCCTCCTCGCACTGGTCCTACGAGCAACCAGAGATACACGACAGACACCGCCCCATCTGCTTATTCCAACACTCATCCTATGTTCTTCTCTTCTCCTCAGTATCCTTTCTATGGATCTGTGCCTTTCGCCAACAACACTTTCTATCCCCAGAATTCACTCGTTAGCGCTTTTGAATTTCTGATTGTTATGTCAGGTTGGCGAATAGAATTTTAATGCTCGAATTTTACTGCTTTCAAACGAAAGTGGCTGATTTGTTTGCCGCGTTTTCGAAATTGAAAAATGTGTGAAGAAAGTTAAAGCATCGCAGAGCTCTGATTAGCTTTAAAAGCGTCATCTTCAGACCCCTAGCTATGTTATACACTCCACCATCAAAGCTTCTCGCCTGTTGTTGGAGCGAATTTGTTCAATTTCAATTTTCAGTGTTCATTATTTTCTGGGTATTTGAAAGAAATCGAAATTTATTTGTGTGCACGGTCTCTTTGTCTCAGGGGATAGCTTTTGGCCTGTTCAAATCTTTTGTGATAATTTAGTTTTTGTCTGACAGGCCTTCAATGGGTCCACCTTGAGAATAATGTTTAATTGCTCTCAAACGAAGTGACACGAGGGGGCTTGCGTCCGATTAGTGGGCACCAGTCCTTAGGGGACTAGGATTTTGTTCTAACATATTTAGAGAACCAAAACGTGCTGAATTTCATTTGAAATGGAAGTTATTAAGAGTACAATTTTGCAGATATAAGTGAAAAAGTTTTCTTAAAAATATACAGGAGTTGAAATGAACAAAACGTCTCCGGTTCTGTTAACGAAGCAGCCGATTATTTATAGCGGTATGATTCAAGTGTCAAAAATTAGATTTCTAACTAAGTCTAATTTCTTTGTCCTAAACTCAGTGTCCTAAACTAGGACACTAAGTTCATGGGAAAAATAGACCTTAACTTCTTTAAGTCTAAGTTCAATCTTTCAAACTAAGCTCTCTGCTAATTTAGTGAATAATGAAATTGCACTCTGGCGTCTCCTAGGGCTCCTAGAGCTATTCGGTTCTTAGAATTTGATTCCCCACTTACCTCCCTCACGTAAGCCCCCCGCAACCCCTCCTAATCTTAACTCATGCACATCGTCCCCCCCGCCCTCACATGAGCTCTCCCATCCGCCGCAATCGCCCTACGCCCCGTCAATTAAGCTAAAATAGACTCGCCAAACCGTAGCCAGATACTGACCTACCGCTCGCCAGTCGTTTGAAAGCAATTCGCCCGACGTTAGACGGTTATGTTTCTCATACCCGGATATTTGTTTTTAGAAATCGCCTGTTTTACCCATTCCACTTGTCACAAAGCTCTGCTTTGGCTATGTTCTGCAGAAAGAGTTTTAAGTTTTTGCGAATAATTCTCAGTCTTAATAATTTTTTAAATTTTTTTGTTGTTATCTGATTATACCGTGTATTCTATAAAAGCATTTATTTATAAGGGCAGAATTGTAGCATGAAAATGTAGCCATTGCTTGTTTAATGGGTTCTCTTAATGCCATGACACTGAATTCAAGTGATTTGAACTCAGTGATTTGAATTCTCACAATTTACAAGCTGATAATATTCGTTGCAAAACATTTTTCACACTACTGATTTTCGATCTAACAAGTTTTAGGTGGATTTAAACGAGGTCGATAGGTCCTGAAACTAATTACCAATATCAAAAGGCAGTAATCTAATTTGCACAGTTTTCTTTAAGTAGCGCGACTAAAAGGAGTGCATATTTATCTTCTGAACAAATTGGAATGGAGTTGTTTGGAATGGAAATGACGTTTTAGTGCGCAAATTGTAGTAGGCTGTTTTGACACCAACAATTTAGTTTTTCTCGTTTGACGCGTTATCCCATTGTAGGGCAGAGAGTCAGTTAAGGCTATTTTGTTGTAATATGTCGTCTGTTTCAAATATTGTGTGCTTCGAACTTCAAAATCATATGGATTATGGTTCTTAATGCTTTCCATGCTTCTTTTTTAATTGCTGCGACAACTAAGCCGAGTTATCATTGGCTTACTCTGGACAATTTGATGAAAAGATTTTCAGTACCACATGTTACGTCGCGTTCTCAAATCAGCTTTTATTCATTCCTTCATGTAATTTTTTTACTCAATTGCGTTTGTCGTCCTTTCTGATTGTAATTGGAGCAAAATGTTTGTTTCATTCATTAAATAAAGATGAGACATCAGTTTTTTTTTAGTTTTTAGGCCTCTTTCTCATTTGTTTATTAAGACTATAAGTGTACAAAGCTATTGCAGCAATTTTCTGGAAATCTGCCAGCTATGTTTGTCAGGTTTTTCTTAAGAATATAATACCCGAGCATAATCTAAGAACTTTTTTTTAAAAAAATTGAAATATTTTTTGTTGTTTTTAAGTTAGTTTTCCCAACTTTTGAGGGTTAAACGGATTAGTTTTCAGTGTTTAACTGGGGTCGATAGGTGTGTTTCACAATATATTTTTTTGGGTGCTAAATTGGCTATTTTAGTAGCCCCAAAGCGATAGTTGAGGCTATTATTGACCTGGTTTCTTTAATTATGTTTCTTTAATTCTTCGAATCAGCTTTTTGTTCATTCGTTAATGCAACTGCAACTGAATTGTGTTTTTTTGTTCATTCGCGTGATTAATTTTTTGGTCACACGAGACTTACCTCACTCTCAAAAATGACTTCCTCACTCTGAAATTGACTTTCCTTTACTTTAATTCAAAGAGATAAGCTCATATGAGTGTGAGTGTGTGTCACTCTAACTGAAAGATATTTAAGGGCAGCTAATAGAATCAACAGTACGTTAAATATATTCTTAAAATACAACAGCTCAGCATTGAAAAAAAAGTTTTTTTTTTGGTTTGTTTTTTTCTACGATCCTTTTGAGACTGCAGATCTACCATACTATTGCGGCATTTTTCTGGCAATCTGCCAGCTGTGTTCAAAATGTGTGTTTCACAATATTTTAGGCAAATATCATATTTTTGTAGATGAATTTTATCCGTTTTTGAGCAGAAATGCCCTATTCAGCTTAATTTTTTATGGGGTTATTATTATATAATTGTTTTGAATTTCTCAAAGCTATCTAATGTAGTATTTCGCAGTTAGAGCTTTGCTGTTTGTAGACAATTTCAATGTCTTGATCACTTTTTCTATTCATTTATTCTTTGCTTTCAACGTTTTTTATAGCTCTGTTTCAAATTGTTCCCCTATACAAGGTGGGTTAGTCTGTCAACGAATTTCATATATACTATGCTTGGGCGGAAAATCGATTCCACAAAACAGCTTGAAAGCCTCGAGAACATTTTCAGTGAAATAATTTTGTAAAACATATCAAAAAATGTTTTGCTAATATAAATCTATCTATTTTGAATAAGAATTTTCCCCGGCGTTTTGTTGAATTGTTTCTCATCCACGAGTGTCTTAGGAGGCCCTCTAGTAGCATAATATTTTTAGTGATTTTTTTAATTGCTCACAAAAGAAGTTTGTAGCAATTATATTAGTCCTGTCGGTCTTTTTTTATTCGATTTTTTGCTTAACCAATTTTCGTCTGACGCTTTTGACTTTTCGTCCTTAAAAACGGGATAAACAGGTAGCGCCCAGCGGGCATTAAGTGCTCTTAGAGCCTTTCAGCTGTTTCAGCTCAAACGATTTTGGAGACTTATACTTATGGTGGGAATGGCGGTTCTTAGAGGTTGAAGACCCCTCCACTATTGACCCCCCCCCCCCCCCCCCCCACTAATGACCCCCCCCCCCTATTGACCCCCCTCCCTATTGCCCCCCACCGCGCGCTGATACCCCGAACGCGCGCGGTTACCCCCTCCTCCACCCCACTGTTGCCCCCGCCCATCAGCCCTCGGTCCCCCCCCCCCACACACACACACACACACACACACACACACACGTTTCCAGCTACTGACGAACAACCCCTTGCCAAAAACACGCAAATTTATACTCTTTTGCACTATTTTTTCACGCTTTTTGAAAATTTGTGAGTTTTTGATTTTTTTAGCCCTAGGTGTCAAGGAACCTCCTCTAGGTTTTAATAATAGGTTACTTTATAGTATCTAATGGTAATAGAGTGGTTTCAACATTTAAACATGACGAATTTTAGCTTTTTTGACAAATTGTTCAATTTCCAAATTCTTTGACATTTAATTTTTCTTTTATGGTCTTTCCAGACCCAGGGGCCAAAAAACCCATGGCCTAAGAGGTTACTGACAAATCTTTATTTGCCATGGAATAGTTTTTCAACTTTCCGTGTCACAAATTTTACCAATTGTTTTGATAAAACTTGCTTTCAAGTTTTTTAAAATTTTTCGATTTTTTTCTGCCTCAAGAGCCGAGGAACATCCTCTAGCGTCTCGAATTACGTTACTGTATAATTTCTAGATGTAATGGAATGTCTTAGCAACACGAATTTTGGCATTTTTTTGACAATTTTTGCCATTTTTTCAATTTTTTGACATCTACATTCAGTGTTCAGGTTTTTTGAACCCCAAGGGTCAGAAAACCTCCGTTAGGGTTTAATAATCAGTTACTGGAAATTTTTGTTGACAATAGATTTTTTTTCAACTTTTTCCTATCACAAATTTCAGCAATTTTAAATAAACCTTACAATTTTTTTCAAGTTTTTAGTTTTTTTTAAATAAAATGGTTCTTAAGATATTAATATCTTGAGAATTTTAGCAAGATTTTTTTAAATTTGCAATTGTTTCCAATTTTTTCAATATATTTTGTCCTCTTCTGAGTTCAACGACCATTACTGGGCAATGAAACTCTAAGTCTTGGAGATAGATTTGACAGAAATCTTGAGACAAAAATTTGTTTGAACTTTTTTTACTGCGAAGTTGAAAACTTCTGTTTTTAATTTTGCTTTTTTCAGTTTTCTATGTGATTTATTTAACAACAAGGCTAGAAAACTAGAAGTTGCAGAGTTGGAAAATATTTTATCTCTTCCTCTCTCTTTTGGTTAGGGTTTCGTTCCTCTTCCTCGTTCACGTTTTATCTCTCTCTCTCTTTTTTATGATGCCGCACTTCAGCTGCTGTCATGTGGCGTATTGTCATCATCTCTGATCCTCATTAACAATGAGTTATAGTGGAATTGTTTTCTTAAATGACCTAATATGCACTCTTTAGGAAATTATTGTTAATTTCTCTCAAAAGCAATTTGTTGCCAATATAATAATCCTGTTTGTCTCTTTTATGCAATTTTTCGCTTGCCTGAGTTTTCGTCTGACTCATTTGACTTTCGTCTTCAGAAGCGGGATAAAAAGCTAGCACCCAATTTGCATAAAGTTCTGTTTGTGCCGTTGAACCCCACTAGTCTTTAAGTATGCGATTAACAGAAACTGTTTTGGAGACTTATACTTATTGTGTGAAAGGTGGTTCTTAGAAATTGATCCCACACCCCCACCCACCCACCGCCCCCATATCAGTTCCCCCTAGCCACTTTTGCACCCCCGATGCGCTCACCTTACGCCCCTTCAATTAATCTAAAGCTAGCCTCACTAAACCGTGGCTAGCTACTGACAAAGCCAACCGCTCTCTGGTCGTTTGAGAGCAATTCGCCCGACGTTAGTCGGTTATGTTATAGTTTTTGTGATGATAATAAGAAAATTGGTTTCTTCCTATTACCTGGAACTATATTTTTAGCTATATTTTAATGTAAAACTAAGCAATTGGTTGACCGAAGCAAACCACTTGAACAATTGCCTGTAAATTTTCTTGGAATTGTTATCGAAGAAAGTAAATATCCCATATTCATTGAATAAGCTAAAGCAATCCTTTTCAACACTCATTCTTTTGTTCCTTTGTCCCATAAAATTGTTTAGATATCCAAGATATAAAACTGTTTTTTAATTGCTCTCAGACGAAGTTTGTTGCAATTGTGTAAGTTCTACTGCCTTTTCATTCGATTTCTCGGTTGACCGATTTTGGAAAGGAGTGCATTAAGTTCCCTTGTTTTTCGGCTTGCTATACTCTAAGTATATGATTCACCGAAATGTTTTGACTCCTCACTTCACCCGATCCCCTGAAACGGCACACTGTTCCACCAGTAACCCAGCGTGCTCGACAATCCTATGAGAGCAATTCTCCTGGCGATGTTCGGTTGTGCTTTTTACATTGGCATTGGTGCTGTTGAAGTTTTTTCATCATTGTTTTTACTAGTCTGTTGCCCAACTGTTACTTCTCAAAGATGTGTTCGGATAAAGGGACATTTCTTTCCAATAGTATGCTTTGTGTGGTCCTAAGGTTTGTAAAATATTCAAAAGTATGCAATATAAATTTTTTTTTAAAAGTTCAAAACTACCGAGAATAAGCAATTCAAAATAGCAAACAATTGTGCAAATGAATAACATGAATTCAACTGATGAATTCTAAATGATTAAAAATTTGATTGATAAACAAACAATAAATTGTGAGCGATATCAGTTCCCACGTTCTTATTTAATTTTTATAAGGCACAGGAAACATTTCACTTTACATGCTATACGTTTAGATTTTTAAAGGGATCTTTTATTTTAAACCTTTTATTCGACCTATTTATGTCATTTTCGTCGTTTATGAGCACTTTTTGTGCTTTCCATAGTTGAAAATTGGAGGATTTTAAGACCTTATCAGCAAGCAGAAAAACTGAAATTTTAATCTTTTTTTCTCGATAATTTAAATGTAACTTTGTACAGAAAATGCGGAAAATTTGGACAATGCAACATTGATTCAGTACTTTGTTCAAATCTGGCCCTTAGAAATTCAAATCAATTTTTAAAATGAAATTTTGTGTGGTTATTAGGGATTCCTTTAATCATCCGTAAACAATTGTTTACAGCGGTGACCTTAACTTTAAAAAGTCCTCAAAATTGAAACTTGGTTTTTCATTTTTTGCTTTTTAATCTTTTGGATAATCTGTTGCTAATGGGGCATAAATGAATCTAATTAGAAGCCGCCGTCAGCCTCTCAACGGTTCTTATTTAGGCGCTCTCCTTTTTAATTCCCTTTACCTTTTTTCGTTTTACATGATTCACAACATTTCACGTTTGACTTCTGGCTTACTCTCTGTTCCAACTGAATGGAATTTAGAATTGATTCAGCAACTTTACTCCAATACGTGCAAGGTCAGAAGGCTAAATCAAGAAATCAAAAGAAAACCAATAAAGCCCGGGCACCAAGAATTAATGTTTAAAGACTTAGTGCATTAAGTCATCAAAGTTCCTTAGAGTGAACTGCTAATTGGTATTAGTTTTAAGCAAATTTTAAAAGACATTTCACCAAATTTATCTAATCTAATGAAACTAGAAATTAACACTTAGAAAAAATATTAGACTGTGGTCAATTTTTTTCTTTTTTGTTTCGAAAAGTTTCAATCGCAAAGGCGGTCATTGAGGTCAACAGCGGCTATTTTCTGACAATCTACGGGCTATGTTTAATGGTTCAAGTTGTAGGCTGGTGACTTTTATAACTGACACTATTTGTTTTCAAAAAAAATCAGGAACCTTTCAGTTTTGCCTTTAATTTGTGCATTTTGTTATATCA
The DNA here is from genome assembly GCF_964194025.1 of Convolutriloba macropyga. Classification (NCBI taxonomy): domain Eukaryota; kingdom Metazoa; phylum Xenacoelomorpha; order Acoela; family Convolutidae; genus Convolutriloba; species Convolutriloba macropyga. The sequence goes on from NC_134468.1 coordinate 13,999,245, forward strand.
ATTAAGACCCATAATTCGACGTCTCGTTGGCTGCTACTGCGGCATAAATTAATCTAATTAGTCGCTCGAATTCATAACCGCGGTTTTCATTACTTTGAAACTTTATTTTCAGAAAATATTGGTGGATTCTAGAGTTCTTCCCGTTTTTGTTACGTTTGTGGTTTGGTCTCTGAGTGTTAAGAATATATCTTACTGCTCTTCTAGTGAGTCATTTTTTTTTTATTTTATCGATTTCAGTTGTTAGCTATTAATTTTTGATAACTAAGATACCAAATGTTTTCGAACTGTTTTTGTTTTATTTTTGAATCCCGCCTTTATTTGTTATTTTTGAGTGTTTCCTAGGCCACTAATTTTCAAAAAGATTCTGATTTCTGCCAAATTGGTTTTTGCGCTTTTTTCTCATTGATTTTGTCAAAGCTGTTGTATGGTGTACGCATTCTAAGGACCCGTGGTGTTAATAGTTGAACAATGTGTTGTTAATATCGATGATTTTTACGAAGCTCGATAATTTGAATTGTTTTCAGATTGTTTACTCCAAGTTTTATATTGCTGGAAAAATTTGATTTTCAGGTCGTTAGTTCATTCAGTTCTATGGATTGTAATACAGGACTGGTCCTACTATGTGTTTGTTTATTTGGCTCCATGCATTGTTCTCGTTTCTGTGGTGAGCTTTCCCTTCTCATTTGACTTCTCCACTTATTTTGCGGTGTCAAATGAAAAGATTTCAGATTCTTTGGTGGCAGATACCTGTGGTAGCCAATAAAACCTCATCAGTAACATGCACTGTATTAGGCTATGCTATATCATTAATATAGGCTGCAATTAATATAGAAGCTGTTTGTCCTAATGAACTAAGAAACATTTTTGACGTGATCATCTATAATCTATAAACTATTCACGAGCTTAGAAAGAAGTCAATGTTTGGTTCCAGGGGTATCGCAATGGGATGTTCGGAAGTGGCTCCAACAATGGAACAGTTCCAGGGATACATATGCTGGCTGGAATTGAGAACTTTGTATCGACAGTTAACTCCTTAGCTGCACTCTTCGAGTCCAGCTATCTCGCTCTCACTAACTCCCTCAGGGCCTTACTATCAGCTGGAGATCAACTAGCCAAGTAAGTAAGAATGAAAAACACGAAGACCCAACTCAGCTGCTCTAAATTTTAGTAGTATTTTTTCAGCCGATCAATGTCTCGCAAAAAAATGACTGGTATCAGGAGAAAGCCCGTTGAGCGTCCAAATTTTTATCTGGAGAACTTCTAGCTCATTTGGCTATTTTTGGCAGCTTTCAATACCATTTTTAATCACATTTAGTCTTTTTTAATAGCCGCCCTCATCTTCTCAGCCGGCTATTATAGCGCTCCTATTTTTTTTTTTTACTTCGTCGAATAAAAAAATGTTTCGCTTTACCTCATTTTGCCGCCTTTTCAACATTTTGCGTGAAATCTTTTTGACTTCTCTAGGCTAGTTTCTCTCTTCTCTCATTCTGCTAAAAGTGATTTTGAACATCAGTTGCTCAGCAAAGCAATTCAAAATGAACAGTCAGTATAAAAAATTGAAGTCAGAAATAGAAACGGGATAAACCCATAAAGCTCAATTTTAGATGCCCGCTATTTGAACGTCGGTCCTATAAGTATTAGTTACCTCTCTCTAATGCTTATTGTTATTGATAGTAGCCCCTGTAGCCTCTCTCTAAGAAACAGAAGTATGTTCAACTACGAAATGCCATCAAAATAAATCGGACTTAAAAAAATGTTTTTGTACGAAAATCTTTTTTTTTCAATATCTTCTGTTATTTCAATCCCAGTCATGCTTATTGGAATCAACGGCGGCTATTTTCCGGCAATCTGCCGGGTATGTTTGAAAATTATGTACCAATAGAATATTATCTTCACTCTTATTAGACAATAATTGTTGCATAATGTTTACCTCGACCCAATTTTTACGATTTTGTGCTTCAAAATATTGGGTAATTTTGCACGAAATTAGCCAATTCTAGCTTACTTTGTCCTGTTTTGTACGATCAAGAAAAAGAAATATACCGGCATTATTGTATTGCATCAGCACGAGGATTATTGGTTCCACTGCTACTGCTGATTTTGCAAATAGTCGTGCTTAATTGCTCTCGAATGAAGTTCGTAGCAACTATTGTAAACGTGATGGTCTTATTTATGCAAATTTTTTGCTTGACCGTTTTTGTGCTTTTCTTCTTGAACATTCTTTGACTTCTCAAGTGACTTTTTACGCTTTCGTTCTTCATTTTTGATTGATTTCTATTGCTCTCACTCCAAAGTAAAGATTGTTGCGCAAAAATAAAATCGATTGCAGCACAGCAACAGGAAGGGCCTGATAGCCGAGTGGGCACTGCTTATGGTGAGAGATCCATGGTTCGAATCCCGGCGTGGTTAACTATTTTTTCAACCATAAAGAAAAATTTATCTAGGCTAAAACCCCTGAATTAAATTGCCTCACCTTCCGACTTTAGTCGGTTTATGCTTCCTACGTGTATTGGTTCTCTCGTCAATTTTGAAAAAAATTTCAAACAAACAATAAAATTTTAGACAAGCGACAAAACTTCAAGCTATACAGACAAGCGATCAAGCTTCAAGCGATATAGTCTGTAATCTTCAAAGAACTTCATATGAGCAATAACAGCTAAAAAAAACTTTGTCTATGAACTCTAAACGTACCGGCAAGCGATAAAACTTCAAGCTATACAGTCGGTAATCTTCAAAGAACTTCATATGACCTATAACAGCTAAAAAAACTATTGTCTATCAATTTTGGCCGTACAAAACACGTTGGCTACGTCATAAATTTATTTTCATCAAACATCTAACTATTTCTTGAATCTACTCTGTTCCTTTAGAAAATGTCTCAAGAGGCCTTCATGAGTCTATCCAAAGCCCATATGTGGGAACTTTATGTTGAATTGAATAAAAAGATTGATGAAAAGGAAGAGTTTTGTCAAAAATGTTATTACGAATTTTGAAAAAAAAATAATTCACTTCTACAAACGACGTCAATACCCACAAGAGCCCATCATCGTCAAACAGGGGTTTCTCCCCTGAAATGGTTGGAATATTTGTTCTTGGTTGTATTTTTTGCAAACTTATTACTACCAATAACGTAACACTTCCCCTGGACATCAATACGTGCATATCGAAGTTCGACAACCCGGGAAAAAATCAACGTCTTAAAAGAATATGAGCAGAGGAAAATAACGTCTCTGATGATTCAAGATTGCACATAAAGTCAAATGAAAATGCGGGCATTTTCGCAGAGTATCTTGATTTGTTTGAGCTTTGTTACAATAACTTTGATCCCGATATGGTGACAATCTGTGAGATCATTCCGCTTCTGAATAGGCCACAAAACGAAGCAAAAAATAAAATAAACGAGTTCAATCAGCTGTTTCCTGAGATATTTGACAATCGAGAGTATTCGAACTACAAGGTACTTCCTCAACCAATTTATTTCAATGATAGCAACTGCAACCTACTTCACAGTGACAATCTCTATCTTAACTACACGAATGGCATCCCATTTTTAATAGCCGCCCTCATCTTCTCAGCCGGCTATATAGCGCTCCTATTTTTTTACTTCGTCGAATAAAAAAATGTTTCGCTTTACCTCATTTTGCCGCTTTTTCAACATTTTGCGTGATATCTTTTTGACTTTTCTAGGCTAGTTTCTCTCTTCTCTCATTCTGCTAAAAGTGATTTTGAACATCGGTTGCTCAGCAAAGCAATTCAAAATGAACAGAGTCAGTATAAAAATTGAAGTCAGAAATAGAAACGGGATAAACCCATAAAGCCCAATTTTAGATGCCAGCTATTTGAACGTGGTTCCTATAATTATTAGTTACCTCTCTCTAATGCTTATTGGTATTGATAGTAGCCCCTGTAGCCTCTCTCGAAGAAACAGAAGTATGTTCAACTACGAAATGCCATCAAAATAAATCGGACTTAAAAAATGTTTTTGTACAAAAATCTTTTTTTTTCAATATCTATTCTTTCAATCCCAATCATGCTTATTGGAATCAACGGCGGCTATTTTCCGGCAATCTGCCGTGTATGTTTAAAAAATTCAGCTGCTCTCTGTATTACCGCCTTTTTCAACAGGTATTGTTTAATTAGCTCCAAAAGCAGATGAAAAACCGTTTGAAACCAACAACAGTCACATCGTCACCAATCTTACAATAACTGGAATTAGTGTTAAACGCCATCAAAGTGACAGTTTCTACATTATCAGCCATATTAAAGACAAAATTGCGTATTTGACGTACAAAAGTGTTTGGCATATCTCATCTATTAACTAATATTCTCTGTTAAACTAATTTCGTTCTGATAATAATTCTGGTCATACAAACTCTGGCGTCAGAAATATTAGAACCACTATCACCTAATTAAATTCGTTCCCAACAACATAACGTTTTGTCATTTAAGGTGGGAGAAACGCAACGCATTAAAACAGCTAATTGTGGACACTGGGGCAAACAATATCTACGGTCTGAGTGAGACCTAGATTACATCGGACCATGACCACAATTTATGGGAGTTCGATTCTGAATCATTTAAATGTTTTTGCGCAGGTCGCGAAATGAAAAATGACAAGCACACCAAAAAGGGGTGGAGGCGTTGTGTTTCTAATTCCTAAGGTTTTCAATCCCATGCTATGACGCGATTTATGCATAAAAGAAGCTAATCTCGAAAACATTTGGGTTGAATGAAAGGCCATTTCGTGGGACAAATTCATTGTTGAATTGTATAATCCACAAAAAAGTTCAGAAGCACTTTTCTAAAGTTCAGTAGCCGTTTTCTTCACCTATTTCAATAGATGAAACCGCCTTTCAAAACAAAAATTTGTGTTAGGAGATTTTAACTTTAACTGTCTTCATGACAAAGAAAAAGTCAATAGATACTGTTTTAACGACATACAACTTACGAGTCTCGCAACATCCAAGTCAAAAAGTTAACATCCAAGTCAAAAACTGGAAACTTGTCTTATTAATTACATCATTACTGGTTGTTCAAGGCTCGAGAGAGCGCAATATCATATCTCTGAACCTGTTCTCTGAACAGATTGTTTTGCGACTGTTCTTACACTGCATGAAACAATAGAAAAGCGTAAACCAGTAAAAAAAAAATTGATAGTACAAAGTCTCAAAAGCTTTGCATTGCTGTCATCGCCATTATTTGGGCAAATGTTCTACACTTTTGATGATCCAGAATCTATCTTTCAAGAAGTTGTTAAGAGCACATACAAAGCCATCATTTGTTGCGCCCCACTGAAGACTCATTATTTACGGATAAACAAACATTCATTGAAAACGTTATTGCACAGTTGTTCAATAAAACAACAAACGAACAGATATTGGAACTTCATTAATGACACTTGAAACAAAATTGAAGTTATGGGGCTGGTAGAAAATTTCCAAAACTCTCTTTGTGGTTTTCACGAATCCCGTGGAAATAGTGAATCTATTTAGTTATTAATTTTTAAAACTTGGTGATTAGTTTACCCAAAAAGTTGCCCGATCACTTAATCCTAAAACCACTTGGTAACTCAAGAATTCCAGCCTTTGCTCCAAAAGATGGTGCGAAATTTTGGGTAGATCTTACAATGTGCACTCCAGTTTTTTTTATAGCTCATTTTAAGCCAACAAAATTTTTATTTGAATGAAAACGGTATTTCATCGCCAAGGAATTTTGGTAGCAAAATTGATAGCAATGAACTTGCCTCAAGTGTTTGCTTGATCCATTTAAATCCTTTGACTCAATCAAAAATGATATACTGTAACAGAAACTGCACTCATTGGGTTTTTGAAAGCAGCGCTCTTCAATTCATACAAGCATTTACTCAACAACGACTGCAGAAAGTTCTGGCGAGTAACACAGAATAGGGCTGGGTTGAACTTTACCAGGTTTGTCCGCCATGGAACTGCTTGGACCTTTACTTTTCACTATTTACGTCAATGATTTGAGCAGCCACATCAATAGTTAATGCAACGTTACTCAATAGGAAGATTATGCCTTAGTTTACGTTTCCTGTATATATCTTGACGTAGCGAACAAAAACCTTTAAGATTCTGTGGAAATATTAGCCTGCTATTTTGATAGAAGTAGTATAAATCTTAACATATCAAAAACAGACTTCCTCGTTTCCTTTTGCAAACAATCCAAAAATTATGTAACCACCATACTTTCTATAAATATTTCTGGCGAAAAGTTGAGGATGGAAGATGCCGTGCAATACTTAGGAGTTCTCGACAAAAACCTAAACTACCATGCGAAAGTTTAGAAAAAAATTACTGCGAAAATGGTGTGTGGAATGAAAGTAGTTTTTGCTATCGAGAGTTCTTTCCGAGTTCATACCAGAGTTAAACTAGTGCACTAGTTTACTAGTTTTAGTCATCTCCATTATTTTGCTGTCCTGTTGAGTGGCATAAAGCGTTCTCTTCTAATTTCATTTAAACAGTTGAACCCCCCTTTTTCTACTAACAAGAACTGGAGCGAAATAAGTGCCTTGCCTTACATTTTTGAAAATTAACTTTAAACAAATTTGAAATACCATTGTGTTGAAATTGATTTGAAAACAAGGATGGAATTGGAAATCAAGCTGTTATTATTTTAAAACACACGTTTTGCTTTTTGCAGTTTTTTAAATTAGCGGTTCTCAACAGTCCATTTCGCGGTAATTTTACTGGGATGGCTATGGTTTAATTAATTTCAGATTTAATTACTATCGAACGAAGTTTGAAGCAATTATTGTAAACGTGTTTGTCTTTTTTAACGCAAACTTTTTCTTTGACCGTTTTTACACTTTTCTTCTAGAGTATTCTTTTACTACTTGAGTGACTTTTTCACGCTTGATTTCCTCATTTTTGAGTGACCTAAGTTGCTCTATTTTTGAGTTAAAGTTTGTTGTAATATAAAAACGATTATGAGCGAAAAAGAAGAATCGTCATTGTAGTTCAGTTGGTAAGACATTGGACTTGAAATCCGGGGTTGAAACCCCTGAGGGGTCGTGTTTTTTGCATCCACAAAATATGTCTAAGCTACAGCACCCCCTCTAAGTTAAATTGCCCCGCCTGTCGTTCGAGAGCCATTCATCCGACATTAGTCAGTGTATGTGTTTTTTCAAGTACTAATGGCTATCAAAGCTTTTTAAAAAACAACTTTAGACCAATTAGATTGATAAGAGAAACACCTAAAGATAGATGTCGGAAATAATGAAACTTTTGAATTAACTCGTCTTTTATCAATTCTCTTAACCATTCCTTTGGATTCTGGTTGACAATTGGATGCGACAATATCAATAGTTCAAGTTCCGTTTCAATTAACACGCGAAACGAAACACAAACATAAGTCCAAAAAGAGTTGATTTTTATATAATGGTTGTTAATTACCAAACCCCACTTTCTGATTGATACTTTTTATAAGGCAGTTTAACTGAATGTTTTGCTTGCACAAATTAATTAAAAATGGATCAAAACTGGTTTTCAGACGTTAATTTGCCTACCGCTTACTAATTTCCCCCTATGTGTTGGCGGCGGAAAAATTGACTTCCTTGATTATCTATTTTTTTGGTAATTGGGTTCTGAGATACTATTAAATTTTAATTTGTCACATTCCTGTTTTAATTTGTTTTAATTTACTTCATTCTATTTTTTAGTTTTGGGATCTCTATGAATTTGTGGATATTAGTTAACTGCAGGAATTTGTTCACAATTTATGAATGTGTTAAAAGGTGCTGCTGTTTAATTCGCTGACTGTCTTACTATTTTTAACAAATCCATCATACAAAAGTTTTTTCAGCGGCTTGAGCCAGATATCATAACTCCTCTTTTTTAAAAATTTGGTTTACGCAAACCCACAAATATCAAGTATTATTACCTCCGGCACTCTACGGCTTTCAAAAACGCGCTCAATTTTCAAATAGCTGAAAACACATGTTACGACCATATGGCAGTACGTTTACTTTAAGTCTTTCATTAATGCTATTTTGACTGAGTTGCGCGGGTGACGTCATTTTTCGGGTAAGTTTTTTGTTCGTTTGCGTTTTTAATTTTTTTGTCTTCGCTTACCTGACTCTCAAAATGACTTTCTCTCTCAATTGATATTTGCGTACTGAAATTGAATGAGATAGTGTCAACTGAGTATATGTTACTGTAAGGGAAGGTTATTTGAGGGAAGTTAATAGAAACAACACATGAGTCATACAATTTCTCTTAAATATAAATGCGAAATCTCAGCATTTAGTAAAAATAACAAATTTCCCTTCAGTCTTTTGTTATTTGATTCTTGAGACTGCTGGTCTACGATGATAAGGCAACTATTTTCTGGTAATATGTTGGTTATTGATTATTTTTAATTTGGCATTAAGACGGAATATCAGTGTTTTTTAGGTTCAAGATGAGGTAGCTTGATTGTTTTTGTCATAAATTCCTATCTGTATTGCTGTTTAAAAAAGGTAAAATAAGTCCAGCGTGTACCTTGATGTGTTGCTGCATTTTGCCATTGTATTTCTATAAACCCGCAAATATTTTTTTTACTATTCTTGATACCATAATTGTTAGCTGAGTTTTAATATTCTTTGTTGCCTGCTTTATAAACATCAGTGTTTTGCAAATATCAAAGATGTACAAAAGTGGCACCGTTTAAATCAGTTTTAATATGGAAAAATGATGTGCAATTATAAATTGTGACAAGATTCTTCAATGTTTTTCTATAGATTTTTCCATCTGAAATGGTTTTTACGATTTTTTTGATGCAAAATTAAAAATGTATCTTTCGTTTATTTAAACTTTTATAGGATTCTTCGGAATATAAAATTTTTACTAAACAGAAAAAAATTTGGCGGCTTAGCTTGCTATAAAATCGTGAAATTGCTTTTATATGTTCAATACATATCTGAAAAATACAGGACTATATTATTACGAATATATAATAATCATATTTTGCTTAATTGTGACTTGCAGATTTTTTAGCAGCTGGAATTCGATGTATAATTTTTGTGTTCAAAAATTTTTGCCAAAATCATTTAAGTAATTCGCGTTTTTATAGTCGATTTTCATGTTGAAAACAAATCCTTTTCTATTAATAGCCGCGAAGCGATAGCGGTTATTATTGCGGACATCGTGGTTTTTACGACTCGAAGAGGAGTATTGATATTCTACAGGTTTTTTTTTAGCAGAAAGCAAGTTCGTTCATGACTTTAATTTTGACTTCTTTATATTCGAGCTTTTACCTCCGTTTTTGATTGTTGACTTCTGTTTTCGAACATTGGACTTTAACAATAGCTTAGTTTGTAATGTATAGCAATTGGTAACAGTTTGTAATTCAAGGTGAAGAGGTCAATTTGAGAAAATTTGATCCCATTTAACTACCAACCCCCCCCCCCCAAAAAAAAACTACCCCCATCGCCCACGTACATACCAACGTACCTACCCCCCCCCCGTACCTACCCCCCCCCAACCTACCTACAACCCCACCACCACCACCTACCTGCCCGCACCTACCAACCCCCCCCCCCCACCAGCACCTACCCACGCCCCTGAACTGAAAAAATTTTAACGCTTATGTTATACTGGTCTACTATTTTCGTTGTTTCTAGTGTTTTCTTTTCGATATTCTGATTTTGTCCAAGTTAGGTTAGAGATTTTTTTGCACGACGATTCGAGTCGTTTCCGGTATTCTACCGGCTATGTTTTTAATTCGTCGTCTCCATCGATGATTCTTGCGACCATTGGCTTTTTCAATTTCAGTGGCTTCTACTGCTCTGCGGTTAGAATTGATGTCAGACTTACCTCACTAAAAAAATGACTTCTGAACTCACTTAATGAACTTTAAATTTCATGAACATTTACTAGTTAAAGATCAATAGTGTGCATCTAAGTAGTGCCAAACGTATATGCCCTAATTCTCGAGTATCAGAGTCTTGAGTTTTTGATTTCGAATAATAATTTTGAAAAAGCTCTTAGGGCTTTTTCCTTAAAGAGCGTATGTGTCTCATAAAAATGACAGTCCGAATCTAACCCAATAAGTCTAGTGGTATACTAAAGGACTGGTGGTCAATCTGTCTGTCTTATTTCTTTAGTTGTTTCAATTCCATGGAATACAAGCGTCTATCGCGGCTATTTTCCGGCAATCTCCCGGCTATTACTTAAAAGCTAATTATCACAGAGCCTCTTTTTGTTATATTTCGATAAAGTTTATTTGAGGGAGTAAGACAAATATGATTGTTGCGGTCATTATGAGAGGTCCAATAGATATACCCAGATGTCGATGTCTTGCAATTGACATTGAAGTGTATGCAGTAAAAATTTGGCTCTCAACTTTTTCCTTTCACGCTTCTTATCGTTACCCGGAGGCTAGGGGCACTGTGGTAATTGCGCTAATAATCAAACATTTTTAGTCTTCGACTCGAGCTCTGGAATATACTGCGTGCAGTGTCCCTTATCAAAGGAGTTAAGTGGCTTGTCAAAAGACTGCTAGTCTTTTTCCGGCTAGCCAAAGCACCCACACCATCTGAAATGGCCTGGAGTGAAGGCAGAAGGTTAAGTTCAAATACTAGGGGATCTGAAACAGGAGCGTCTGTGAACACTCCCACCAACTACTCGGGTCTAATGTTTCTCGCCTTTGTTATTGGAGGCCCATGGTTGCTGTACAAAGTGATAAAGTCATCTCTACACCAAGAAGCTGCGAAAAGTTAGTTTGTGGATATTTTAAAGGGATAGTAGATTGCTAATTTCGAATGAACTTTTAATATTACGTACATTTAGTTTTTATATACAAGGTAGTTTAACAGTTGGGCAGATTTTGTTTTAGATTTTAGAGAGAACGTCTCAATGTTCCTAAATGTTTCGGCTAATTCGGCGTTAAATGTTACCAGTTTCAGCGAAATTCGTCCATGTTCTACATTTGATCAACATAGAAAAGAACGTTGGAATTGTTGGAGTAGTTTAATCAGTGCTTTCGAATCTTGTTAATTGCTCTCCAACGAAGTTTGTGGCAATTATATTTGTTCTGCAATGTTTTTCATTTTTCGCATGACCGATTTTTTGTCTGACCCTTTTGACCCATCAGAAACGGGATGAATAGATAAAGCTCCGTGGACATTAAGTGGCTGTGCGGATCCCTTAGAGCCTTACGCGTTGCTAGTCTGTAATTATGCGATTAGTCAAAACTGTTTTGAGGAGAATAATTTATGGTGTGCAGGGCGGTTTATTTAGATCGCCCCGCGTCCAGTTCTCCCAAGTCTAGATTAAAGTGGCAGCCTCATTTTTGGGCTGTATGTTATTGGGCTCTTGTCAAATGCTCTCGAATAAAGTCTGAAGCAATTGTAGTGAGCGCCTATTTCCGATTGTTAAATTTTCGACTGACCAACTTGACTTTGCGATGAACTTTTTAATCCATGACGTGTTGTGCGGGATCTAAGTTGATCCACCATTCCGTTACTATTGAATTCAAAAGTAGTCATTTTTATGCCTACAGCAGAAAAAATTCTTAGAAACAGCGTAAACTTAAAGGCTGGTTTCAGATACTCCTTTCTTATATTCGTATTTTTTGTAGTTTCTTGGGAACCAGGTGTTTTACCAATCGATTTAGGTAACAAAAACATCCGCTTTTATTAAGGATAAGGATTAATTTAGCTGCCTATTCAAATAAAAGGTGCAAATTTTATATTTCTGTAGTTGTTTTTCGAATTCATTGGTCAATCGGATCATTGATAAGCAGTTGCCCTCATCTCAGCGAGCTATTATTGCGCATCTATTTTACAAAAAAGGTTGGGATTGTTTGGTGCTCTGTCTTTTTACAGTCCGAAGAATTTGGATTATTTTGATGCTCTTTTTTGTAAGATGTTTTCAAACCTTTTTCCATGACTTAGAGCTTTTGAAACCGGAAAAATAGGTACAACTCTGCAGTTAACAAGTTGCAATGGAGAACATTTTGGAACAATTTTTAGGTTTTATTTACTTTGAGTGACCAACTAAACAGTTTTCAGTTATAAATGGATGACTCTATTTGGGCTAATTTGGGCTAATGGATGACTCTTAATGACCCCTATAAATTTTTGAGGTTATAATAATCACAAATTTCAGCAACTTTTTCAAATTTTGCTATTTTTCAAGATTTTGTATTTTAAAACACGTTCATTTTCAGTTGCTTTTAGTTGAAGGAGCAACGAACCATTTTGTAAAGCTTCTAACTATAGTGATGAATAGATGCTAGCATCACAGAAGCTATTTTGAAAGTACTTAAGATTTTTAGTAGCTTTCAATTTTGAATCATTTTTCTGTTTCTTGATCAGTTTCTGCCCTGTTTTGCTGGTATATAGTGTGAATTTCTATTGTAGCCTTTAGCTATGCCCTTTTGTAGATTTGGCAAGAAGTTGGCGGTCATGATAAAATTAGTGTCTTTTAATGTAACTGAAGTATTAATTAATTTCAAGTTTAATTTTTTTGTACAATTTTGTTGTGCAGTTTGTTGTTGCTTTTGTTTCTTATCTTCTCTCTCTTGCGTTGTCCTCATCTTCTGTTTGTCAATTGAGCAGTTTTCAAGATTTCTTTTTAATTTTTTGCTTTGTAGTCCACGACTGGTCCTGCTAGGTTGTTTTACTTCGTTGAAAAAAAAATGATTCGCTTTAGCTCTTTGTCGCTTTGACCTTTTGCGTGAAATCGTTAGTTTTATTGTCCGCTCATTCTACTCAGTGCTTTTAAACAGCAGCTGCTCATTAAAGCAATCTAATCCAAACAGAATCAGTATTAAAAATCCCGCTACTTGAAATTTGTTCTGATAAGTCTTAGTTACCATCTCTAACGCTTTGTTATTGATACTAGCCTGTGTATAACTCTATAAAAAACCGGAGTATTTCTAACAAAGGAATGAAATTAATAGTTCACATCGATAGTTCGCACTTTAAAAGTGTGCATTACATCAATCAGCCTTTTTCCATTTCTTTCTGGCCTTTCAATCCCAATAGGGATAGTGGAAATCAATGGAGGCAATTATCCAGCAATCTGCTGAGTATGTTTTTGTTTCTAGTGGTTTTTTAGAACCTGAGTTAATCATTGACATAACCAACCGTGTTTTTTGTTAAATTGTGGTTTTCAGCAGCTGCCCTCCACTCAGCTGGCTATTATAGAGACCCTGTTTTTTACTACTGAAAGGGGCGTGAGTATTGGTGTTTCGTCTTTATCTAATTTTTTGTGTGTGTGTGTGTATTTTAAGCAGGATGTAAAAATCAATGCCCCCTGTGAAAACTAAGTGTTTAATTTAAACGACTGAACGAATTGAATAGCAGAGATAAGATAGAGTGGTTTCCTGTTCCTCTAGTTTATTGAGAGAGATCCGAGAAAAGTGGGCCTGAAAAATTTTTGCTTATCGAGGAATTTTTTTGATGGCATACGGCTTTTCAAAGCAGTTTTTTGTGTAACTCCAAAATCTTCTGTCAGAGGTATTTTCAATGATCTGATAGTGCTGCGTTTCGGAGCACTTTGACCTTCAGACGGAAATATTTTAAGTTTAGATTCAATTTTCAGTTATTTTACCATGCGTTTGCTTTTTTAGCAGTCTTTATTTTCTCGATCTTGTTATAGTATTTGGGAAATTGTGATGAAATTAGTTGTCTTAGCTTTTGTGGGGGTCTTCCAATTTGATTGATGTTCTGTGTCTTTATCAAATTCTGCCCTGTTTTGCTCGTATATAGCCTGAATTTTTATTGTAGCCTGTAGATGTGCCCTTTTGTAGATTTGGCAAAATGCCGGTCATGATGTAATTAGTGTTTTGAACGTAACTAAGGTATTAATTAATTTCAAGTTTAATTGTACATTTTTTTCTTGTTTTTGTTTAACTGCAATTTTTCGACCTGTTCTTCTATTTAAAACTGTCAGTTAATCAGTAAAATATCTTGATGCTGGATTCTCAAATTTTTTAACACAAAAATGTTTCTGATGACAATAATACTAATATTAGAGATTTTTTTAATAGCCGCCGTCAGCCTCTCAAAAGGCTATTATTTAGGTGCTCTCCTCTTTGTTTCGCTTTACCTTTTGATCACGTTTTTCGTTTTACATCAGTCACGACTTTCACGTTTGACTTCTGACTGGCCTCACTCACTGTTTCAGCTGAATGGTTTTTAAGTCCATTCACTCAATGAATTACGCAAGATAGTGAATACAGTCCAGGTCAAAAGAGCAAAATCAAAAGAGACGGGATAAACCGATAAAGCCCGGTCATTAAGTCATTAAGAATTAGGTTATCAATGTCCATTAGTTTTTGCTAGCTGACATAGGTATGAAGCTTTTTATCTTTCAGTTTAGAAGTTGAATTAAGTATAGTTTTAGAATCCAGCTGAAACTGCACGCCGAATTAGAACTTCTATGACACTGAAAAAAGAATAGAAACAAGTTTGGTCAGTTTATCTCCTTTTTTGTTTCACTCCCGATGTGCATCAAGCGCGTCAACGGCGGCTATTTTCCGGCAACCTGTCGGCTATCTTTAAACACTTGTTTTTACAAAAATCACTTGTGGTTTTCGCTTCTGCTTTTTGCCTGTCTCCAGAAAGATATCTGTGAAATCACAATTATTTTCTTGTTTTTTTCCGGAATTCAGTAGAATATTTGTTGGTTCTTGTTACCTTAAAACCGGATTATCTGAAATACAAATTCTGTTTTGATAATTCTCAATTTGCGTAGTTTTTTGTTTGGCTTGTGTTGTCCAAGTCTTCTGTTAGTCAACTGAGGAGTTTCCAACGTTTCCATTTAATTCTTCGGATTGTAAATCACGACTTGTCCTGCTTCGTTGTTTTACTTCGTTGAAAAAAATTGTTTCGCTTTAGCTCTTAGCCGCTTTGACCTTTTGCGTGAAATTGCTAGTTTTATTGTTCACTCATTCTACCCAGTGCTTTTAAACAGCAGTTGCTCATTAAAGCAATCTAAAACAAACAAAATCAGTATAAATCTTAGTTATCATCTCTAACACTTATTGTTATTGATACTAGCCCTTGTATTCCCTCAATGAGAAACCGGAGTATTTCTAACGAAGGAATGAACTCAAAGTAGCTCGAACTTCTCAAAGTAATCTATACATCAATCAGTTTTTTCCATTTTCTGGCCTGTCAATCCCAATAGGGATAATAGAAATCAATGGCCGCAATTATCCAGCAATCTGCCGGGTATGTTTTTGTTTCCGTATTAGTTGCATATTTAGACGAAATATTTAGATTCAATCAGGGATGTTTCTAGTAATTTGCTTCAGTCCAACGACATCTTGGAGGGATCAACTGTGACTGTTTTCTGACAAAGTTACTGGTTTTTAGTACCTGAGATAAACATTGACATAACCAACCGTGTTTTTTGTTAA
This sequence comes from Convolutriloba macropyga, assembly GCF_964194025.1. NCBI lineage: Eukaryota > Metazoa > Xenacoelomorpha > Acoela > Convolutidae > Convolutriloba > Convolutriloba macropyga. Next base: position 14,014,614 of record NC_134468.1, read on the forward strand.
ATTGTAGTTTTCAGCAGCTGCCCCCATCTCAGCTGGATATTATAGCGAGCCTGTTTTTTACTACTGAAGGGAGCGTGAGTATTGGTGTTTCGTCTTTTTTGTTTAATTTTTTGGGTTGTGTTTTAAACAGGAGGTAACAGTCAATGTCCCCTGTGAAAACTAAGTGTTCAAACGACTGAACGAATTGAATAGCAGAGATAAGATAGTGATTTCCTGTTCCTGTAGTTTATTGAGAGAGTCAGAGAAAAGTAGGCGTGAAAAAGGTTTGCTAAGCAAGTACATTTTTTGATGGCATGCGGTTTTCTCAAAGCAGTTTTTTGGTGTAACTCCAAGATTTTCAGAGATGTCAGAAGTGTTTCCTCCAACGATCTGAAAGTGATGCGTTTGGCAGCACTTTGATCGTCTGAAGCAAATACTACGTTTAGATTCAGTTTTCAGCTATTTTACCATGCCTTTTTTTGCTTTTTAGCAGTCTTCATTTTCTTCAGTTTGTGTCAATATTTGGGGAATTATGTGGTGGAAATTAGTTGTCCTAGCAGTTGCGGAGGTCTTCCAATTTGATAGATGTTTTTTAATTGCTCTCAAACGAAGTTTGTAGCAATTAAGATAGTCCTGTCGGTCTTTTTATGCGATTTTTCGCTTGACCGATTTTTCGTCTGACGCTTTTGACTTTTCTTCCTCAAAAACGCGAGAAACAGGTAGCGCCCAGTGCGCATTAAGTGCTCTTTGAGCCTTTCAGCTCTGTTTCAGCTCAAACTGTTTTGCAGACTTATATTTATGGTGTGAAGGGTGGATCTTAGAGGTTGAAGACAACCCCATTGTTGACCCCCCCCCCCCCACCGCGCTGTTGCCCCCCCATCTGCCCCCGGTGCATTCAGATTTTTTGGACCTCAAAGGTCAGAAAGCCTTCGTTAGAGTTTGATAATAAGTTACTGGAAAATTTTTGTTGCTTATGGATTAATTTTCATCTTTTTAATCTCACAAGTTGTTGCAATTTTTTTAATAAAACTTTTTTGTCATTTCTTAGGTTCTTTTGAAATTTTTTGTCATTTCTTAGGTTTCTCTAGCCTCAAGAGCCACGGAACTTCCTCTAGGGTTTGATAATATATTACTGCATAGTTTAGTGATGTAATGGAATGTTCTTCAAGATTTTAATATCACGAATTTAAGCCTTTTTTTAAAAAAATATTTGCAATTTTCATGTTGTTGATTTTTTCCGGCAACAGAGGCGCTCGAACTTCCTCCAAGGTTTGATAATAAGCTACTGCATAGTTTATAGAGTTAATTCGATGGTGATCAACTTTTTTATGCTCCATTTTAAGTAATTTTTGGAGAAAAGTTAAACTTTTCAATTTTTTGGAAAACTTATGTTCCAAGTGTATTGATCTTTATGAGCCCGTGAAACTATTTCTGGCTTGAAACAGGGATATCAGATAGTCTCTTGAGACAATGAATTGGTTCTTAAGATATTAATGTCTTGCGTAATGTCATCTTCTTTGCGTAATGTCCTCATCTCTGATCCTCATTATCAATGAGTTATAGTTGAAATGTTTTTTTATCATAACTTATCTAACAGGCACTTTTTAGGAAACCATTGTTAATTGCTCCCAGCTTAGCGGGCATAAATCTTTTATGACCCCCAGGCACACGTGCTTTTTTCTTACATAGTAACGTGCTATATAAAAACATACAATTGGTAACTGGGGGTCATAAAAATACACTGAGGGGGCTGAATCAGAATAAATCCCAATTTTTATTCACAAACTGTTTTGCGGATGTTACTACTATTACCTGACTTCTGAAGGCTAAACACGGCATTTTTCTCTGAAATAACTTATATGCACATTTGTTTTTTCCAGTTTTTTTGTTCTCTGCGATTAATTGTTTATTAATAGCCGCACAGCGATAGCTGGGTCTATTATTGGCCTTCTCTTGGTTTTTTAATTTCGTCGTCATGATTTTTGTTGCGACCATATGACGTCACAGCCACTTTTTGTTCATTTGTTCATGCAATTTTAACTGAATTGCATATTTAACGTCATTTTTCGCTCTTAGTGGAGCGAGTTTTTTTGTTCATGTGCGTGATTAATTTTTTGGTCACACTTGACTTACCTCACTCTCAAAAATGACTTTCTCACTTTGAAATTGACTTTTATTTACTTTAATTCAAAGAGATAATGTCAAATGGGTGTGTGTCGCTCTAAATGAAGGTTATTTGAAGTCAGCTAATAGAGGCAGCAATAACTTATACAGATTTTAATTCAAAATATAACAGATCAGCCTTCAATGAAAAGACGATTTTTTTGGTTTGTTCTTTTACTGTTTTTTTAAGACTGCCGATCTACGAATCTATTGCGGCTATTTTATGGCAATCTGCCAGCTATGTTGGTTTCTTTGGTGTCTTTTAATTGAGTGAATGATCTAGCAAAAGGTGTAATAAAAAATGATTGGGAGGTTTCGTTTGAGCATTTTTAGAGAATTTTTGTTGGAGAGTTTCTTAGTATATTATTTTTGAATTTTGTCATCTTTCCCTTTCTCCTTTCGGTTTTCTATTCATGAACCCACTTTGTTAGGTTTTCCCTCAATTGTTAATATTATATTACAAACTACCTGTTTCAAAAGGTCTTTTGCAGAGATTTTTGTGGAGTTGCATCTTAGGGTAATTTTTATCACATGCCTTTTTAGATATTTTTCTCATGGCATTATATCTGTCATTTTGTCAAAATGTTTACTATAATTAGTAGGATGTATTTTTAGGTCAGTGAGGAGTGTCAGTTTTCTACTTCGACTCCTCCGGCTTTTTTTCTCGTCGTTTAAAAATTTGTTTTCCTGGATCATAGTTCACAGCTTGTTCAAATTTTGCGCAAAATATTTTTGACTTCTCCAGGCTAGTTTTTTTGTTCTCTCATTCTGCCCGAAGCGCTTTTAAACAGCAGTTGATCAGCAGAGCAGATACTGAAAAGGAAACCAAAAATAGAAACGTGATCAACTCATAAAGCTCAATTTTAGATGCCCCTACTCAAACTTAGTTCTTATAAGTTTAAGTTATTATCTCCAATTCTTTTTTGTATTGATACTAGCCCATGTAATTTCTCAGTCTGAAACAGGAGTTTGTGTAACTACTAAATGAAATTTAAAAATTTTGCAGTTTAAAAATGTTATGTATAACAATCAAGCTTTTCGATTGTTTGTTCTTCGAATCTACGATCGGGGTTATGGGAATCAATTGCGGCTATTTGCAGGCAATGTGCCTCGTGTGTTTTAATTGGCTTTTCTTGCTCTGATTTGTTTGAAAATCGAAAACAAGCAGTCTGAATTAATTGTTTTTTGTCTACATTGCTTGTCTTTATTAATAGCCGCACAGCGATAGCTGGGGCTATTATTGGCCTTCTCTTGGTTTTTTACAATTCAAAGAATTTGAATTGTATTGGTGCGCTGTGTTTTTTTTTTAAGATGTGTTCACAGATTTTTCAATGACTTTGATCTTTCAAAACGGGATAAACAGGTAAAGCCCAGCGGGCATTAAGTTTCATTAGAGGCCCAAAGTGGGCTTTAGTAGTCCTTCAAGTGCGTATAGTGGTGCAGCTGCTGGGATGGCCTTAATTTAAGGTTAAAAGGTCATTTTTAGGAGTTTTTCGGCTCAAAATGGTGCAATTTTTCATGTTTTTTGTGACTTTTTGAGATATTTGTTTGATTAGTCTTAGGTTGAAGTTTTTAAAAGCTGATGAAGGCCTTTTGCGAGCCAAAATTGCTTGTTATGACCATTTTATGAGCTATATGTCGTGGTACTACAAACACAAACACACAAAATGATACTAATTTTTGCAATTTTTTTCAGGTTTTTTGAAAATTTTTGACATTTTTTGAGTTTTTTAGCCCTAGGTGTCACGAAACCTCCTCCAGGGTTTGATAAAGAATTTGATGATAGATAACTGCACAGTTTGTAGTGGTAATTGAAAGTTTTTCAACTTTTTGACATGAATTTTAGCATTTTTTAACAAAAGTTGCAAATTTTTCAATTTTTTTGACGCATTTACTGTCATCATTCAAGTTATTTGAGTCCCAGGGGCAAGAAAACCTCATTAGGGGTTTCATAATAAGTACTGAAAAATTTTTAGTTGCCATGGAATAGTTTTCAACTTTTGAATATCACAAATTTTAGCAAATTTTTTGAACAAATTTGCATTTTCGGGTTTTTGAAAATTTTCATCATTTTTTTCAGTTTTTCCAGTTTCAGGGACGGGGCAATCTCCTTTTAGGTTTTTTAATAGGGCACTGCATAGTTTCTAGTAACAAGGGAATGCTTTTCACTTTTTAATGTCTCGAATTTTAGCATTTTTTGATAAGATCTGCAATTTTTTTTAATGTTTCCTAAAGTTTTTGTCAGTTTTTGATATTCGTTCATTCTCATTTGCAAGAAAACCAATTCCACGTTCTGATAAAAAGTTATTGCATAGTTTTTAGTTTCCATGGATTTGTTTTCAACAATTTAACCTTTCGACTTTTAGAAACTTTTTGATAGAGTTTGCAATTTTTTTCAAGTTTTTTTTAAAAACGTTTGTATTTTATTTATTTTTTCTTGCCTCAGTAGCCAGGTAACCGCATCCAGTTTTTGACAGTATGTTATTAAATAGTTGCTAGGGGGAAATTGAATGGCTTTCAACGTTTTAATAGAACGAATTTCTATTTTTTGAAGTTTGAAATGTTTTCTAAAAGTTATTGCCTATCGATCTATGAGCCAATGAATTTTTTAAAGCTTGGAATTGGGTTACTGGATAGCCTCTAGAGACACAGAAATGATTCTGAAGATATTTATATCACGATTTTCAGCAACATTTCAATAATTTGCAATTGATTTCGTTTTCTTAAATTTTTTGGTCATTTTCGGGTTAATCGATCTTCAAAGGCCAATGAATATTTTTCAGGTCTTGCAGATATAATACTGGACCGATTTCAGAAAAAAAAATTGGTTTTGAACATATTTTTGTAATAGGTGTTTTTAAAGGGAAAAAATTTTGCCTTAGGTTTAAAAGCTTCGAGAGTTTTAGCAATGAGTTTGTTTTTGTTTAGTTTTGATTCTTTTAGTCTCTCAATTCATTGATGATTTTTGCGTTCTGGCTGGCATTGTTCAATTGATCTGCTGGTCAAGTAGAGGACGTCTGAGTTTTTCATTCAATTCTTTGAATTGTATTTCAGGACTTGTCCTGCTATGTTTTTTTATTTCGTCGTCATGACTTTTGTTACGACCATATGACGTCACAGCCACTTTTTGTTCATTGGTTCATGCAATTTCAACTGAATTGCGTGTGTGACGTCATTTTTCGCTCTTAGTGGAGCGAGTTTTTTTGTTCATGCACGTGATTAAATTTTTGGTCACACTTGACTTACCTCACTCTCAAAAATGACTTCCTCACTTTGAAATTGACTTTTATTTACTTTAATTCAAAGAGATAAGGTCAAATGGGTGTGTGTGTCACTCTAAATGAAGGTTATTTGAGATCAGCTAATAGAGGCAGCAATAACTTATACAGATTTTTAATCAAAATATAACAGATCAGCCTTCAATGAAAAGACGAGTTTTTTGGTCTGTCTTTTTTATTGTTTTTTTTTTATAGACTGCCGATCTACGAATCTATTGCGGCTATTTTCTGGCAATCTGCCAGCTATGTTTTTTATTTTAACTCCTAAGATATGTTCCTGTTAACTTAACTTCCTAAGATGTGAACCTGTTAACTTCAACTACAAAGATTTGAACCAGTTGTTGCCAATTTAACAGTCCGTAAAAATACTTGGGGCTCTCAAATTTAGGGTTTCTAGCTTGTTTCTACCACAGTTTTTGAAAGCTAATTTGATGAGTGGTGTATTGTAAGAAACAACTGTTAGTGGGTTTGAAGCTCGTTTTCAAATAAAATCTTGTTTATGTAGAGAAAGAGTGGATGGAGGAGCGGGGTCCTCATTACGTAGCCAGAGCAACCTTCGATTTCTCACCGGCTAACAGTGATGAAGTGAGGCTGGAAAAAGGACAGAAGGTCATTGTTGCTACTTCTAGAGGTTAGCAGAGGTATAATTATGGAATCCTCGTTGATTCTTTTTGCACATTCACGCCATTTTGGTCACTTCATCACGGCACCAAATTTTTTGATTCTCATGGAGATATTAATTTTAAATGATTGCATTGTTATGCGCTAAAACCATACAATTATTCACGACAAATAATTGGCGTAAACCTTCAGCCTTTATTATTTGGTGAGATATTTTTTGTTAGGTTATATGATAAAGTGTTGTTCAATGCAATCAATTTATTGAGGGCCATGCTTTGTGAAACTTTTAAAAAAAGAAAAACTATTGAAAAAAGGGTTGAAAATCCGAGTTCTGAAAGTAACGAGGAATTGACAAAACTAGAACAGGCAAGGTATCTATTTACACTTCTGAGATGCCCAAATTGTCTACCAGGAGAGACAAAATTCAAACTTAAATCTTTATGAGGGTTCAATAGTTCCAAGTGCCAAGAAATGGACAAATTTTGAATAATCTATATTGTCCAAAACCGCTTTTGCGCATCATCATTTGCAACATTTGCTAAGTTTTCAATTTGTCACTGAAATTTTTGATGCATATCTCGCTATGCACTTCCTTCTTCACACAATGTGGAACTTGCACTATTCTCTGAGAGCTCATTTGGATCAATGTGGTTGTAAAGTGGACTGATTATTCCTGAAGAAATATTTAGTTCAACCAATTTTCCACATCTTTTTCATTTGTCAGTTTTTATTTGTTGTTCTCCGACTCATTTCAAAGCAATTATTGTAATCGCGTGTCTCTCTTATAAGAAATTTTAGCTGGACTGTTTTTGTTCCAGAATGTTTGAGCAGGTTGATTTTCGTCGAAATAGCGAGATAATCTGTTCAAGCCCGAGGCTGTTATTTCATTTTAGTTATAATTTTTGAAGGCTTTGTGTAAGGTTCACCGAAGCTGCTGAGCAAGCAGAACTTTGTGGACAATATTGAATTTTGGTAGGTTTGGACCCACTCCACCTCCTATTTTTCTACCTAGCCACCCCCTCTTATACTAGTTACAGCTAAATCAACCCATCGCCGGTCTTTCTATGGCCATTTTTTTGGCGGCAGTCTTCGAATACATGGTTTTACTATCAATGGAATTTAAGCGATACTAAGTTTACTCCCGAAGAGAATTAAATAGATATTGATTCTTTTTTGTGATTTATGTCTGAAGTGTTTGCATTTGTGTGTAAATTGCTTGCACATGAATTATGCGTAATCTAAGTTGCTTTTAATTAATATATTTGATAGTTACTTGACTCTTGTGCTTTATGTGCAGGTGGTCTCCGACTCCCTTTAAAGGACGGGGGCGTCGTATCCAATTTACTCTAATTGAATTTATACTTCCAATATCACAAGCAATTAACTAGACATTGTGTGCTTATTGTATTCATTATGCGTTCTTCATTTGTAGCTGTGATATCAATAGCTGAGCGGTGCTATTGTTGTCTTTCTCTTGGTTTTTATTTTGTCATTTTTGTAACAACCTGCTATGTCACAATCACTTTAAATCAGATGTTTGTTCATTCGCCTTTGAAACTTAATCGCGTGCCTGACTTAATTTTTCATTTTCAGACTTATTGGAGCAAATTTTGTTCATTTGTGTAAATAAAGTCATGGTCACTCTGGATTTCCTTCTATCTCATTGGCCTTCGTTTTAATTTCGTTTATTTTTAGGAGATAAGGTCATATCTCAATTTAATGATGATTATTTTAGGGCAGCTTTGCAGAAAAGTATAATTAGGGATACTGCATCAATGAGTACAAAAATAGATTTTCTAGTTGTTTTTTTTATAGCGACAAGGCTGTAAGCTGAGCGTAGCTATTTTCACAGTTTTTTTACAATTCAAAGAATTAGAAATGTATTGGGGTGCTGTCGGTTTTTATAGCTCCGAAGAAATAAGCTGAGTGTTGGTTTTCTGATGTTTTTTTTCACCGGAAGTACTGTGTTCAGGATCTGTTCTGAACTAAAAGCGAGAGTGAGTAAAATTGCCGTGTGAACTAATTTTGGTTCAGCGAGTGATTTTTATTCATGCGTTGTAATTAAATGAATGACATTTTGATTTTGAAAATTTTTTGAGAGGATTGCATGAATAGCTAACCGTTTTTAGAATTTTTTTCCGTCACCGCTGCACTAATATCTAACGCTCCACAATTGACACTAACTTTTTTTGAGAGCTCACTAATGTAATTTAGAGTCAAAGTGACTCAATTTCTCGTTTTTTATTTTTCCGATTATATGTGTTTTTGTTTGCTTCAACGGACTTTTCTAGTAATCGTGTATATGGCTATGGTTTTTTGAACAACCAGGCGCTGCCTTTCTGAGTTTTTAACCTGGGGTTTTTTTGCCGATTTTTCCTTTCATTTTTGCCTTCGAATTGGTTTCATTTAATAAAATCAGCCTGTATGGGCATCGTCAGTGCTTTGAACCGCGTTTTAATTAAAATCAAATTATTTTTGCATTAATTTTTTTAAACGGCATGTTTTCATTGTTTTCTCATTGTTTTAATTAGAGAGGAAGATAGATCAACGAATTTATTGATCAACCAATGTTGAATATTGAAATCATTTGTTTTTCTACTTTGTTTTATTTCATATTTCTCAAAATTTATGAGGATGCTTTCCTATTTTTTTTCTACAATGTTTATGACCTTCTAGTATTTGGCTTCGTTTTTGCGCACTTAACTATGATGTCCATTATCTGCAGTTTTATGGCTTCGTTTTTGCTTTTTCCATTCTTCATAAATTTATCTATTCTAAGCATTTTTCCTGGATTTTTTTTTTCAATTTTAAAGTTTGTGGTGTTACTTATACTATAGACAAATTCTGAGATTATAGGAATTACTTTCGAGATAATTTTTTTTATTGTTACGTTTAAAAGTACTGATACTTTTTTCTGAGATTTTTTACTAGATTTTGTAAGAGGTTTTATGTTTTTAGTTATCTGTTTGCTTTTCTTTTTCCTAATAAACTTTGAAACGGACTGAATTTATTTTCTCAGAGATAGTAAAATTATGCCTTATTGCTAGTTATTTGGAAAAGCGCTGAGAAGTCAAAAACAAGATTTTTTTTGAGCATCGAAAGTTTCTTTTTTTTTAATGCATAGCCGCGAAGTTATTGCTGAGTCTATTATTGGCCTTCTCTTGTTTTTATATTCCGAGCTAGTTTTTTTGTTCGTTCGCGTGATTAAGTTTTTGGTCACACGTGATTTATAACTCACTCTTTAAAAATGACTGCTTCACTTTCGAATTGACTTTTTTACTTCAATTCAAAGCGATAAGGTCAAGTGAATGTGTGCCACTCTAAATGATGGTTATTTGAGAGCAGCTAAAAGAGGCAGCAATAAATTTTACAGCTTCTTAATCAAATATAACATCTCATGCTTTAATGAAAAGAGTATTTCTAATTGCTCTTGAACGAAGTTCATAGCAATTATTGTAAACGTGTTGGTCTTTTTTATGCATGGTCATTTTTTGCTTGACCATTTTGCGCTTTTCTTCTAGAACATTCTTTGACCTCTCAAGTCACTTTTTCACATCTCATTGCTCTCACTACGAAGTAAAGCTTGTTGCTAATATAAAATCGGTTACAGCATAGCAATAACAAAGGCATGGTAGCCGAGTGGTCAGTGCATCTGATTATGGATCGGGAGGTCCGTGGTCGAATCCCGGCGGGGTCGAATGGTTTTCTACCCGCCTGTCGTTCGAGAACAATTCTTCTGACATTAGTCGGTTTATGTCTTGGTCTTGTTTGTTACTGTATTTTTTGAGACTGCAGATCTACAAAGCTATTGTGGCTATTTTCTGGCAATTGCCAGCTCTGTTTTCAGTTCGTTTTCTGAGAATTTATCTCGCAATTTTATATGACCCAATGTATCTTTTGAGTCGCAGAGTAAATTGAAAAGTTTTGATTCCTTGAGTTTGGTTGTTTCGTGAAACTTCCTTGGCTCATTCTGTTTTTTAGTTTTTCCCATGAAAAAGTTAGATAGTTTTCCACTGTCCGAGATATGTTTTTAAGAATAAAAAATCTGCAATTTCACAGAAATTGATTTTTTGTCTTAGGATTTAGTTTTTTCATTTTTGTGTTCTTTCTGAATGGCGTCGTAAACGTTTCTTTTTGTTAAATTTTTGACAAAGAATAATTTCTTTTAGACAAACTGTTCTGGCTTCTGTTCTGGTTTTTTCGGGAAGGGCCGATGCTTCGAGTCGCTTCGGAATTCTCTCGGTATATTTTAACAATTCAAAGAATTTGAATTGTATTAGGGCCCTGTCTTTAAAGATCTATTCACACATTTTTATGATTTTATAGCTGTAAGCTGAGCAAAGCTATATTGCGGTGCTCTTGGTTTTCTTGTTTCGTCGTCTGACGCTCTTTTTTGTTTTACATTTGTTCACACAGCAAAGCTGAAGAATTCTAATTTTCTGAATGACATCTTCCTCTCACAAACGGCTTTTGCGTGCGTGACTCATTTCTCACTCTCTTTAGCAAAAGTTTTTTTGCGTGATTAGCTTTTGATCACATGTGACTTATCTCACTCAATAAAATGACTTTTGCATTTTAAAACTTAAGAATTTGAATTTGTTTAAGGTCAAAGGAACTCGTATGTGCAGTAAAGGTCCGTAATAAGAGGCTTCTGTGGGATGAGTTTTAAAAGTCTTTTTTAATTTATCGGTGAATAAATTTTACCTAGCTTCTTTAGCGGCTTCATTTTTTTTAATTCGATTTTTAATTCTGTCTCTGTTTCTATCTCTATACGACACGTCTATTCTTTCGCTGCTATTCCGGCAATCTGCCGGCTATGTTTTTAAGTCAAATTGGAGTAGTGATTTTGGTCACGCCGAAACAAGAAGTGGAATGAAAAAGCGAGTGGTTTTGCGGCGTGAATTTTTTTCACTCTATTTTTAAAGTGGGGTGAGAAAACGGTGTTTGAACAAAAATTGGCTTTCTCGCTAGTTTTTTTTTGTTCACATGGGGCAATTTGACTTGATTATAACTGGTTTTTTTTTCAATTTTTTGGATCGGATTTTTTTTCTAAATGGTTTTCCCAATTCATTCATAGTGCATTTTAGGCCTAGTTTTTTGTTCGAACCAAATTTTTCTTTCTCGCTAGTGGTTTTTTGTTCACATGCGGCATTTTGGCATTGATTTTCTGTTTTTTTTTTTAATTTTTCCGATTTTTTCCCAATTCACTCATAGTCCGTTCTAGGTCTAGTTTTTTGTTTATTTAATGAAAATTCTTTTAATTGTACGTCAGGACTTGTCCTGCTATGGTTTTTGTTTTCGTTTTTACATTTGTTCACGCAGCAAATTTGAAATGATCAAATTTTCTGATTAACTTCATCCTTTCACTAACGGCGTCAGTTCTCTCGTGACGTGAGTTCTCTTTCTCTCTCTCTCTCTCGCAAAAGGTTTCAGGTCATTTGTTTTTATTAAGTTTTGGGCATACGTGACTTATCTCACTCAATCAAATGACTTTTGCACATTAAAATTTTAATTTTAATGTATTTTAGGCCAAAGGAACTCATAGGTGTACAAAAGGTTTCTCCTAATAAGAAGGCTTATATTAGTTTTATTAGTTTATCGCTTTTTTGACTTTCCGACTGACTTTTTAGCCCTTTGAGTTCTTTGTTCTTGCTATAATTTTGAGCTCCTGGCCCCCTTTGTTGGCAGCTCTACGGCATGTCAAAAGTGCGCAAAAATTAGTTTCATTGTTTTCGCTACAAAATTTCGGTAGAGGTTGGTATTACGCTCCAATCATTTTAAGCCCCTCAATGAACTCTACCACCCCTGCTGAAGCACTCTATATTTGAGCCCCACCTTTGGTTTGGGAGAAGTTCGTCCGATGTTAGTTATTACGTCTTTCTCACGTATTATTATCATTCGTTTCTAGAGACTTTTTTGAAGTGAAATTTTTATTCTTGAGTTTTCTTTTCTATTTGGTGCAGTTTGTTGCATTGCTTAGGTCTGTCGGTCTTTTTGATTATTTTATTTCATGATTCAATGATAATTGGATTTTATTCAGATTACGTCGGATGGGATGTCCCCAAAGAATGGCTTTTGGTCTCTACAGATGGAAAGACTTCAGGACTAGCTCCAGGAAGTTATTTGCAACTAGTGCAGGATAATTCTCGCAAGCACTCAATGGAAACAAACGGATCATATCCTCAAAACAGAAATATAGGCATTAATAGCGGTGGTCTCTCAAATGGAACTAAGTTGAACTTTGATGACAAATTTGAAATTATGTGATAAATACTATTTAAATTAAAGAGTAATCAAATAAACAACATTTGTACAACTATGCTTTTCGCAACATTTATTTGGAAAACTCACCACTGTATTGTTAGTAAAGAAAGTCAAACTGTTTCAATCGACAAAGTCGTCTTCATTTATTGAGTGTATTGTAAAGCTGCAAACTACAGATTTTCTGTGAGATAAGTGATAGGACATAGAAGCTCTTTCTGACTTTCTTTTAATTTTTTTGTATTCTACAGTGAAAATATGTGAACGTCGATAACTTTTTTAAAAACTTCTTTTCGTCGTAAAAACTTCGGAGTAGAAGTTAAGGTGTTATCTTTTTCAAGTCAAAAACATCTGTCTGCTAAAACCCGTTTTCAATTGTTGTCAACATTTTAACACTCGACATCTGAAATTCCTGACAATAGTGCGATTTTAAAATTAATAGGTATTCTATTTACCAAGGAAAACTAAATTTAAATCACACCTTGTTAAGTTGAGTTATCTCAGGCTTAGAAAGAGCTACAAGTTGTGCCAATGGAGACTAGATTTAGTGAAAGACAAGTTATTCGGAATCCATAATGTAGTACCACCAGTAGACAAAATTGAACATGACGAAAGCGGTGGGAAAGAATATTCTAGAATAGGTGTCAATTATGATCACGTTTTCTCCGGAGGGTATTGGGATGTTGGCAAACACCCGGCTGATCTCTTCAAACATCTGGACAAAGCTCCGCTTCACCTCTTGCCACTCACTGGACGGACCCTCTTTGAATGAGTCACCACCCTGGGAGAGCAGAGAGGGCTGGGAGCTCTGGGGAATTACTGTGTAGCCTCCGGATGATTGCATTGTTGAAAAGGGACCAATACCTGAACAAGTTTCTTGTGAGAAAGTTATTTTTTCACACGATGGTCCGAGGGTGAAATGAATTGCTACCATGCATAATTTTCAGTTCAAGGTATCATGCACTGTGGCCCATGATCAAAAGATGATACCAAACCAAATTCTGGGTTTAAATTTGAACTCGGTACAAGCTAGAATCTCTCAAACTAAATCAGACAATCAAAACAACCAAAATAAAGTTTGTGAATTTCGTCGGATCGCAATTCGGGAAACCTGAGAAGCAGATCGTATCAGTTGCTCTTTAACGAATTTCGTAGCAATTATTGTAAATGTGCTAGTCTTTTTAATGCAACTTTTTCGCTGAACCGTTTTTGCGCTTTTCTTCTAGAACTTTCTTTGATTTCTCGAGTGACTTTTTCACGCTTTCGTTCTTCGTTTTTGATTGATCTCTCGGTTGTTCTCACTCTGAAGTAAAGCTTGTTGCTGATATGAAATCGATTGCAGCATAGGAAAAATAAGGGCCTGATAGCTGAGTGGGAGTGCTTCTGGTGGGGAATCGGCAGGTCTATGGTTCGAATCCCGGTCTGGTCAACTATTTTTGCACCCATAAAGAAAACTTTATCTAGGTTACAGCCCCTGAATTGAATTGCTTCGCCTGTCGTTCCAACATTGGTCTCTTCAGTTATGCTCTTGGTTCGGTTTAGTTGAATGAGTTAATCATCATGCATGCTTTTATCCCAAATCGAGAAATGTATTCTTCCTAACTCAGCTTTGGTAATTAATTATGACAGCAACAGTGAAGCGATGCTGTTTGTATCTTCTTAACTTTTTGAACGTTTCATTTCTTCGATAAAATTAATGCTTTGTGCTTCTTTTAGTTAATTATGAAATTTCGTGAATATTATTTTCCCTTATATATTACCCAACAAAAACTTGTCGCTAGTGTAGTTGTACTTGTCTTTTAATATCTGCGAAACTGTAATCTAAGCGAAACTATATTGCTACGCTTTTAGTTTGTAATATTATTGGCATTCTCTTGATTTTATAAAATTCAAACAAGAGAGTACTGGTGATTTTTATAAATTGGTGACTTCTATTTTTAGAGGAAGTGCTTTAGAGAAGCGCTTTAAATGCCGTACATTAAAAGAAGTGAACAAAATCAAAAGCAGAAAGAGAATTTAAATTGTTTTTTTTTTCTTCAAGCACCCTTCTGAGACAGAGCTTAAAAAGTAAGTACAAAAACATGTTTGATCATTTGAAGCAAATATTTGAATTATAGATGCAATTTTAAGCTGTTTTTCCTATTTTGTGATCTTGGAGATATGCTTCAAATTTCTGTAGAAATAGGGAAGCTTTGGTAGTTTGTAATTGTTTAATAGGCCTCTCAACGGTCCGTCAGCCTCTCAACGGCTATTACTTAGACGCTCTTCTTTACAATCCAAGAATTGGATTCTATTGGTGCTCTCTTTTTTTAAGATGTTTTCGCTCATTTTTAATGACTATGATCTTTCAAAACGGGATAAACAGGTAGGGCCAAGCGGACATCAAGTTTCAATAGAAGACCTAAGGTAGATTCAATAGTCTTTTAAGTTCTTAGAGTGCTGAAGCTGCTAGGAAGACCTAAATTTAAGGCTAAAAGTTAATTTAAGAGTTAGGGCTGAAGATGGTGCAATTCTTCAAATTTTTTGGTCGTGTTTTTACTATTGAATTTCGTTTGTTAAAGTCAATAAAGTTCTTTTGCAATATATAATTACTGTTTATGACCTTCTAATGAGCTATATGTTTTGCTACTGCAAACACGAACACAAAAAAACTTAACGATTTTTTTGCTATTTACAAGTTTTTTGAAAAAATTTGTAATTTTTTGGTTTCTCGAGCCTCAAGATGCAAGGAACCTCCTCTAGGGTGTGGTAGTAGGTTACTGCATAGTTTCTAGTGGTTATTGAATGTTTGATAATATTTTAAGATTACGAAATTTAGCGTTTTTTTTTTTTGAAAATTCAGTACTTCTTTCCCCAGTTGCCGGGAAAACTCCTATAATATTTGTTTGTAGGTTACTGCATAGTTTCTAGTGCTAATAAAAGTTTTCATTTTTTTTAATATTACGGATTTTAGCAGATTTAAAAAAAAACTTGCTTTTTTCACTCTTAAAAATTTGCGAAATTTTCGAGCTTTTCCGGCACCAGGGGCTCAGGAACCTCCTCTAAGGCTTGATAGTAAGTTACCGCATAGTTTCTAGAGCTAATGGAAAAGTTATCATTTTTTTTATTTTCACGAGTCTTTGCATTTTAAAATTTCTTTAAATGTTTTTTATTTCTGAAAATTTTACCATATTCCAAGTTTATCGATTCTTAAGAGCCACTGAATTTGTTTAGGGCTTGAAATAGGGATACTGGATAGTATCTGGAGTCAAGGAAATGATTTGAAGAAATTAAAATCTCAAATTTTAGCAAGATTTTTTAAAAATTTAAATATGCTTTTAATTTTTTTGGCATGTTCTGAGTTTAACGATCTTCACTGGGCAACGAAAACTTGCAAAGGGGTAAATGACAGAAGCAAAAAAAAATAATTTTGATTTTTTTTGGGAAATTTAAAGGCCTTCTGAAAATTTTGTACTTTTCAGTTATTTTAACCATTTGTCATATTTCTCGAGTTTATATACCTTTAGTGGCAAATAAATCCCGTTCAATGCTTGTGCGTGAGTTAATGAGTGTATTGAATTGTATCATATTTTGCCTGTAGGGCAAAAGCTTCAAGAGTTTTAGCAATGATTATTTTTTTAGCTTATTTGATTATTTAATTTTCTCATTTTTTAAGAATTTTTTTTGGCTGGTATTGTCAATTGATCTGCTAGTCAGGTACATTAGTGTTTAGTTTTTTTCAATTTTTTGAATTGTATTTCAGGACCTGCCCTGCTATGTTTTTTTAAAGTTCGCTATGTTTTCTTGAAGTTCGCTTGGTTTTACTTAAGTCACAATTTTCACGCTTGACTTCTGACTTACTTTAACGTAATGAATTAAGTAATGTAGTG
The DNA here is from genome assembly GCF_964194025.1 of Convolutriloba macropyga. NCBI lineage: Eukaryota > Metazoa > Xenacoelomorpha > Acoela > Convolutidae > Convolutriloba > Convolutriloba macropyga. The sequence continues at coordinate 14,030,785 of NC_134468.1, forward strand.
AATACGGTCAAAATCAAAAGAGACTAATCAAAGGAAACGGGATAAACATAAAGCCCGGTCATTCCGTCATAATGCATTAGGTTATCAAAGTTCAATAAAGCGATTGCTGGCTGGCATTTATATTATGCCTAATAGCCTTTAGTTTAGAGGCTGATTAAATATGATTTTAGAAAATAGCCGAATATGCAGAATTGAATCACCGATCTCTAAAATTTTTCTTTTTCTGTTTTAATCCCAATGTGCGTCAAGAGGAGTCAACGGCGGCTATTGTCCGGCAATTTGCCCGCTATGTTTTAGTTGTTTTAGTGATCTTTCTATTTGAATTATATTATTTTTTACTTGTGCTGGTTTAGGAAAGTCGAGTAATTTTGATAAAATAATTGGCCCATTTTATCTTTTTTTTTCAAATTTTGCCTGTTTACCGATTTTAAGCTTTTGGCAATTGCTTTTCTGGTTTACTATCTCATTTGTAGCAATTTTAAAGGTATTGCTACCAAAAAGTGGCGCATCAATGTTTCTGTTCATTGTTACTGAATTGAATGATAACCATGAATTCTGTGGTTTGACTCTAGAAGGCATTATGCAGGTCACTGATTGCGCAAAAAAATTTCAAAGGTTTGTTTTCAAATTTCTGGACATTGCTGTAGCAGCATTTTGTTTGGGTTTAGTATAGTCGTCAGTTTTTGTTTCAATGATTAGTGTATTTAAGTTGGATGTTAATTTTGTGTAGTGGTTGATTGGCGACCCACGTGGATATCTACTTCGATCCTTTTCCGGAACTCTTCCAGTTATGTTTTTTAAGATCTGTTGACATATTTTCGTGAATCGTTTCTCCTTTTTAGGGAAGTTGTTCTTTGTTCACATAGAGTTGACAAGTTAAACAAACTGTACATTTGTACAGTTTTTAAACTTATCACGTCACTTTCAGCTTGTGCATGAGACTTCTATTAAACGTTGATGATTTCAGCAAATTTGCCTCGAGCCTCGCCAGTTGTCTTATGTGCGCACAAACCTTTTCAGGCGCTGTCAATTTGGGTGGCTTTTTATTCCTTATGAGCAACCCAAAGTTCTGACTAGAGGTCACTTCGGTCTGGAACCTCAAAATGGGTACAGTCATAAATATAATATGCTCAAATTGTACCTGCATCCATACTGGCGTTGCTATGTTGGGAAATGGTGTGAGGAATGTTGGCAGCCATTTTGGGCATGTTGGTAGGGGTTCCAGCAGCCGCCATTGGTTGCGTAACTCTGCCAGAGCCCCCCACAGTTGCTGTTGTCATGACAGCAGGGGGATTCTGGGCAGAAGATCCCCGAATGGCATAGAAACAGTCGTTGTTCCCATTCTGTTGAACTATGTACGTCCTCTGATTCTGGATCTGAATTTGAGTCTGTTCTATCACTCCTGAAAATATTTCTTTGACTGTTAAACAAAAATTAAGAGATCTCAATTTTCTCAGGAAATTGTTACTTCTGTAGTGGCAGCATGAAATCTGACGCTCAAAGCATTAGAAACGGAAGAATTTGGATATTCCTATTTGTATTACTTCAAAATTGATTAAATTGACTACAACAGTAAAACTCCAAGTCCACAATATTATCGTAGCAGTGAACCTAACTGATTTCTGAGAAAAGAACGTCCCTTTTCTTAACTTAAAATAAGGGTATCACAAAATTTTTCGGCTTACTTGACCTCATTTTCAAAATTCCGCTTGCTTGCCTATCGGCTTGCATGACAACCACCTTCTCCCTGGCGAACGAAAAGGAAGCCGAAGTAAAGGTAAGCCGACAGAAAAGCAAGCCGAAAGTTATGTAATAGTTATGTTTTCTATCAGAAATAATACATTGTTAACCGTTACAATCAACACTGCGCATAGTATTTGAAAGTCTGATCAGAGGCCAGTAGCCAAGAAAACAATAAAAATTGAATTTTAATTTAGCATCTGGGTATGACTTTTCAAGATTTTCCTACGCCATTAAGTGGTACTGAACTTATGATGACAAAATCTATACAATCTGGACACATTCAACCGACGAAATTCGCTACATACATGAATTGCGACAACTAAATGAAATTATGAAAACTTGCAGCAATCCAATTGTCTGTTAAATTTGATGATTTTGTTGCAACAAAGGAGCATCCCAAAGGAGGCATTTTCCCTAATTATCTAAATACCACGCTCAAGCGAAAAATGGTATTTAAAGACCGAGCTTATTGTTCCCACATTTTTAGGGAAAATGTAAAAATTATAGCTCTGAATACGAGAGTTGAAAATAATTAGATCGTTTCCCCTTCTCTTGTCGATAATTTGCGCGTTGCTGGTTGTCGAGGAAGACTACAATGTTCAGTGATTGAAGTTTCTGCAGTATTTTGACTGTACCGGACGTTTCTTGGGGGATATCCCCCTCCTTGATTACTGCTTGGAAAGCAGTGCTCTGCGAAATCCCTAAAACATCCCAATGAAACCCATTGCATTTGTCAACAAGACATCTAATTGTGTTGCTGAAACCTCTTTATTGTCCCATCAAGCTGGTGAGATGCAAGTTGTGATGCTTAACCAGTTTCTGAAAATGAACTTAAGACCTGCTCACGTAGTATTTGCAGCAATCAAGATTGTGTTCTCTGGAGCACAGTTGACAACTTGAGCTGGACTGAGGAATTGTTTCGACTCGACGTAACTTTGTTTTTGGGAAAGCTGTCCTGCTCCACGCATTTCTGTTCTTTGTGGTCTTTATGGAGACACGCCTTCACATGCTTCTTTTACGCTTTCATCCAATCTGCAGATACGCCAAGTTGAGTAGTTCTGAGGTTGTACTCCTTACATGTTCGTTCCAGCAATTCGTCATTGGCTTTTTCAATTTGTCTTTGTCCACTTTAACAATTGCAGAAACCTTTAGGTCACAATCAAAATAATGAAGTGGAAAGGTCTGAACATAACGTCTGGGAAAGCTAGCAAAAGTAACAAAGCTGCTGGGATTATCCATTCTGGGCACTGTTCTTTGATCAGTTTGCGTGAGGAATGCACTATTATCGTGCTTTGACTTTCCGAATTTTTGCATTGTTTCCTGAAGTGCCTCCTCACAAAAGTCTTCGTTGCATGAGTAGCCACATTTTAAGTCCTGGATTTTTTCTTAGTGTTAGATTCTTCCGAGTACGACGTTTTGTTAGCACTGAGAGAGCTGGATTGTGGTGAATGGTTGACTTGGAAAAACTGTACCCTTGATGCCGCTTCAAAGGGTCGACAGAGAAGTGGTTGTAATCTTCGTAAGGTTTTTCTCAGAAATGTAGCTTTTAAAACTGGAAAAGGATGAAATCTGACCAAAGAATATCCCTCCGCTCTGGGCGTTCTTCATTTTGGTAGTCTCTGGAGAAAAGTGACCGTCTGACTTCCAAACAATTGGTGCGATTGTTGCTATTGTGATGGTTTCGAAACATCCATATCAAGACTCGGGCAATTCTGAAAAAATTTAGTTTTTTTGTGAAACTATGACATCCCTGTTTCTCACTGAAATATTGGTTCTCCTGCTGTGCATTTGATTTTGTGTCACTGACGACCTATTTGTTGAGACAGTTGTTTGACGCTTTTTTGACCACTTTGTTGTCAGACTTGAACATATTATCCCAGATCTAAATTTTTTCCATTTTTTGGCCACTTCTGTTTAACGCCTCATTCTGCTCCGCTCTTTACATTTGGCTGCTGAGACAACAACGTTGCTCCGCAGTTCGCTTTGATTTCTGCTGAGGAGATGTCCAAAGACTGTTCTGTTGGTTTGACCCACAAAGCAATGTCATTTTTTGTGTTTTTCTCGACCATCAATTGTTCCTATGGGCAGATTGTCCACCAATGGTGTCCAACACGTCTGGTGTCAGTTGGGGAATTAAGATGGTACAACACATGTGATCTTACTTCTCTTTTTGTAGGCGAATTTAGTAAAGGAGCTCTTGAATGTCGACCGCTTGTTCTGCTTGTTGCATGTGTTCGTCGAGAAGATCTTGGGCATAGGTTGAACCTTGGTTATTGGCTCAGTTTTTGTTTTGCTTGACAGAGCTGTAGACTGTTTTTGTGGGTAATCGTTAATTAATTTTCGATTTTCTCTGACTTCACAAAAAAAATTGCATTGAAGTTCTAGTTGTTCATAAGTGCTTATCATCTTCTAGTTGCGATGGCAAGCAATTATGTTTTGTTTTAACGCTCACTAATTCCTATTGTATCAGAATTATTTCGAATGCTGTATTTCTAATTGATACCCGTTATTATCTATATGTTTAACCATGAACGCTCACAAATGTTTTTCAAGCGCTCACAGTTTGGTTAATGTTTTTTTTTCAGTGTAGGGAGGAATGGGTGGTGTCTGATCATGGCCGCAGAGAAATACCCTAACCCAGGACGAATGTTTGTGTTTTTGTTTCGAGAAGCTTACAAGACATTTTTGCACGCGCATATCAGTAAGGACAAAAGTTAATTGAAAGTGACAAAGCTCTTTGAAGCGTTTTTGTAATGTATGTAGGAAGGATTTAATCAAAACCCCCAAAGTTTTTACCTCTATAAAAGCTAGCTAAAGGTGAGAATCTTACAGCTGATTTAGAACGTGCTATCATCTGTGAAAAGTCAGGCTGAGCTACCTAAGTGAAAAAAGATTTATGCCTTTGTTAAAAAGAGAACCGGCAGCCTCACCCACGCAAGCTCCAGTCAGTCGTTTTAGCTAATGAGGTACCTCCTATCTTCATGTTCTATAAAACTGCATTTAGCGGATTGCATCATAATGTTCAGAGTGCAATTAATGGTGCATGAGCAAGATCATCGGACTCTGGCTGACTTAGAAAACCTGGCAGCCTATAAATTTAAAGTGCCAGTAGTATAAGATTTAAAAATCTGTAGCACGTTTAATTCAGCTAAGTGGTGAGGCTTTTTTGAGGCTTTTACTAAAAATCACAAAACCTAACATTATAATTTGTCAGCGTTTTTTGCGCCAATTTTTCGGTCGGTTTTAAAACCTAGAATTTATTATATTCTCTTAAATCCGTTCCGCTTTGAAAGACAACAACTGGTTTTCAAGAGAATATCGTGCTGTATGTGTCTGTTTGCATAAACTTGTTCGTTTGTTATATAATAGCCTACAAAAGTGTGGTTTTTACCCGCATTTATCGCAAAGTTAAGTCTGGCACGATGAAACTCATTTACAATGGTGAAGCAAGTGGTTTGGCATAAAAATTGGTGAAAAATCGCAGTTGGATGTATCACCTGTACAGCGATTATGAACATGAACTAAATAAATTTGAACTATTTTAACTAACTAATTTCAAATAGCAATGGAAGGGTTGGGGTGTTAAATAGTTACGGGCTTTACACTAAAGAACTCATGCAGTGCTAGAAAGCCGAGAGAGAACAATCTAATGTAAACTGCATATATGCTGATGAGAATTATTACTTGATCAACGTATCCTTGGCTAGAGAGATTAAACCTTGAGGAATAAGACGAACAAGGTCATGGGACATAATAGATGATTCGAGATCTCAATACCAGTTGGTGTAATGCTAAGCACAATTGGCTTACACGAATGATGTTGATTCCAATCCATTAGTTGCGCTACATTTTCACTGTAGTTGCGCTAGATTTAATTCTGAAACTGACGCTGTACACTAAATAAGGTAAATTTACCTGAACACTGTGCAGGTAAGGCCAAGTGCTGGTAAAATTTACCAGCACAATTTTTCAGAAAATTGCTTACTTGTACACTACTCAAGTGTCCTAAACCGAACAAGCCATGAGTGCCAAGATTCCGCTGCTATAGTGAAAGCTTAGATTGGGCATGCGCAGACCTTCTTACATGTAGCGTGTTCTAACCAGTGCTGCCGGGAGGACTGTTGCAGTAGTCGGCAAACTGGATTGTCCTGATATATCCAGGGTGGAAGGAGTTGGAAGCAGGAAGCAAGTTATTGAATCCACCCACCCCCACCCCAACACCCACGGGTACCTGTTGCATGGCTGCAGCCGACTGATCTGCTCCCAAACTTTTCACACTCATCTGGTCGAAACTTTGGGACTCAGCTCCAGACATCTGACTCTAAATTTAGACGCGTTTATGATTTCAGACAATTTGACAATGTCCTAGTTAGCATAATTTTTTGTTTCAAGAGTTAAAAGAGATCAATCGAATAATATTATTACTATTTACTTAATCAGAGATTATACGCTAAAATCTATTCTAAACTATCAAGGCCTTTAATGCGTTATAGTTTGCAAGTTCTGGAAAAATAGAAGATCGTTTTGTGGTGCTCACCTCTAACTACATAATATTGATATTGCATATAGGAAGGTCAATTTTTTTTATTTTTAACAATGTTGAAGGGCCGTGAAATTAGGTGAAAGAACCCCTTTTTTGGCGAACTCGTTCCTCGTTTTCAGTGCTAGAATGCTCAATTTTTTGTGGCAATGCCTTAGTATTTTAGGCTAATGGATGACATCGGTCAAAGCCTCCCACTCCCCCTAATTTCCCACCTTTTTTGCAATTTCCAATCAAAAACTTTACAGGGAACCCAAACTTTTAAGTTTGGGTTCCCCTAAAAAAATTGTTTTTCCTTGAAAAATCTTTTCACAGCATTTTTTTCAAAAATTATTGAAGAAATTTTTTTTCAATACAGTAAATCATTTCCCCAAAACTAAATTTATAAGAGCAACTGTCTAGCAAATAAAAAATCGTTTTTCTTCAAATAATTAGTTTTGTATTTTAAAAATATATAAAAAGTTTTTGTCTGCTTTCTTATAACATCTGATGTGTTCAACGTTCAGAAATTGGTTTCAACCTCGTCTAAGCTGTAAAAAATTGAAAACAAAATCGATAACTTTCAAAAGTTTTTCAACTAGTTCAGTTTCTCTCATTTTTTTCTACAGCAAATAGGAAGCTAACTGGTTTGACCTCATAATTGGAAAAGTTGTAAAATTTTAATTTCTAATCTCCTATCCTGCAGACAAAGAAAACTTGCAATGCTAGAACTTGCATAAAACGAAAGTTGCAATTAAAGAAGTTTTTAGAAAAACCAAGAACAGAGCTAAAAGAAAGTGCAAAAATTGTGTTTCAAAAACTCAGTAAGAAACAAAATCGGAAAAAATTACTCTCCAGTGATCCAGTATTTATGGAAGAGTTGTGGTCATAGAACTTCACACAAAATTTTTTTGTCAACCGTAAATTTCGAGATGACAGTTGCGAAATATTTTGAAAACAGCGTATTCTACAGTTATCTGAAATCTTAGCCTCATGTGACAATTTTTTTCTCTTTTTAAGGTAAAATTGTTGTAAAAAAACTCACAAAACAAAAATAAGTTTAAGTGTTTGTTAACGGCTAATTTTTACGGAACTTGTAACTTGTTATCTTAAAAATCGCTATAATTGATAATGCAGAAGCGCAGTGACGTTTTTTCTGCTTTTAAACTCCTAGAACGCTGACGAATAAAATTTGTTTTTATTATTGTTCTCTGTTGCGTCATTGGACTGCCATGAAATCGAAAGAAAGATTGTTCTGTGCTAAAATTTTTTGGACCTAGTTTTCTTTTTAATTTCAGCTGTGTGTTAGCCTAAGTAGGAGGGCCGTTTTGTTATAGAATGTATTTTAAAAGGATTTTTGGAAAGCTAACAAAATTAAACATTTATGGTTTTCATCACGAACAATTTAATAATTTGTGATTTTGGGACCTTAATCGATACCTCCATGTGCTCAATGATATTAAGGATAATGAAATTATTTTTCTGAACAGAACGTGCTGAGTTTTAAAATGAGCCATATCTGAGCTCTTTAGGACCAGAACCTGTATACCTAACGTACCTAAAACTGATTTCCAGATTTTTGGTATTTCAATAGATATAGAGAGCTGTAACGGGCTCAACGGATAAAAAATTGCCATTCTTTTTCTTCGCACAATTGTATACACAAGGTGTTTCCAAAAAAAGTATAAACAGATAGATAATGCGCCTTTCAAAAAAGTATTTAGAAACAGTAACCATTCAAAAAATCATCAGTGCCATGTTCACATTCAGTCCAAAAAAAGTTATGTTTTTGCTACTCAAAACGTAAGGTTATAGCTTTTCTGTCTTTTACGTGTTTGGTCTAACTCAATTTGCCATTTAAAAAAGAATTTTTATGGTATTTGAACCGTAATTTCAATCCAAAGTGACTGGAGTGATGAAAAAACTTATCGCAAGGGAGAACAAATGTATGAATCATGTTAAACACCAAGTTAGAGGTCTCTGCAGGCTTAAAATTCGTCCCGATTTTCAAAAATACGATTTGAGCCTCTGGGTCAAAGAGGTGTTGAATATTGCCCATACTGTTTTCGTGATATCTTCTATAATTATAGATTGCAGAACAACAAACGTTTTTCTTTGGGGTCAGTAATTAAAAAAGTGATACATGAGAAAAATGTAACTGCAAAACCCAAAAATTTTGTCCGTTCTTGTGTAAAACTTCTTGTAATTTTGTTTACTCTTGGGTCTAGGTGGGTTCAAGTGAAACCACAAGCGTATGTTAGGCTGATGTTGACTAGCCTATAAAGACAAATAGTTTTAGTGATATATGACGTCAAGTTTTGCCATTGTTTCATTGATTCAAACGATTCTCAAAAAATCAATCGTATTTAAAAAATATAATAGGATTTTCTGGGTCAAAAAGATGCTCAATATTACCCAATCTATTTCGGTGGTTCCTCCTTTTCGTAATAATTGTAAAACACCAAGAATTTTTGTTCGGAACCCTCGGCTAAATTTGGTGGAACCGATTTTTTTTTTCTTAAATGACCATCCCTTTTTTTGCTCTTACAGGGAACTTCTCCAATGTGCTGTATGCTAACTCTGCTTTGTTCCTTTTCTTTTGTGCTTTGATCTAATATTCCTCGCCTATAGGAAACTTTATTTTAGGTTTGGCTGTATCTTAGGTTTTGACAATATCTAAAATAGCCGCCATTTCTGCTGATTCTGCGGGAACAACATTTATACTCTTTTCTCTTGTAGTTTAGGAACCTCATGAGGTCTCACTTAAATACCAAGACTCTTTAAATATCTCCTGTTTGTTTCCATGGAGAAGTAGTAACTGTAGAGCTTGGAAAAGTTGTAGTCTAGAACTTCCTTTTATGAAAAATCTTTAGTCATAGAACTTTCATTTATGACAAAGTTGTAATTCTACCACTCTTTTTTGATTTATGGAAGACAATTTTCCATAATATGAAAGTTCTATGATTAAAACTTTGTTTCCACTCGGGTAAAGTTATTGGTACTTTCCACAGATTCTGCTCAGTGTACACAAATGTTTTGGGACGTTTTTATACAGAGAATATTGTAAAAATTGAAACAAAATCTAAATTTTTAAAAGAAATATCAGCATTCCAACATATCAAAGATAGCTTGGTATTTAGTTTGGTAGGTCATAGGTACTGTTTAAGTACCTATGTTTAAGTACCACTGTTTAAGTACCTAAAACAATTTACTGCATACGCTGCCGAAATGAGAAAGACAAAATCTAAAACTTCATTTATTATTGGTTATCAGCGTTTTCAAAGTTTGTTGAAAACGCTGATTGAAGCTACAGAGAATTTTTGATATCGGTTTTTCCGCTATATTTTCAACCCCTTACTTAGTTAAGTTTTTTTTACTTAACTAAAGATACCTGTGGGTTAATGTTGGTGCTGCTAATGACAAAGCTGTTATGACTCATGGAGTGGGTGGGCGGAAGGGGAGAGAGTGGGGCGGCGGAATTGGCGGATCCTGTGGTGGCAGAAAGTGGAACTGACTTGACCCTGTTGACCAAATTGCACCCATTTGATGGATTGATGTTATTGCTGCTGTTCATGTTGTTTATTCTGGGGGTGGAACAGGTAGGGTCGTTGGGTGCTGGCTGGAAGAACCCTACAGTGTCTGCAGTTGTGGCTGTGAAGGAGCTGTTTGCCTCCTCTGCCGCTTGTCTCTACAAAGATTTTGTTTTAGGAAGCATTCCGTTATTAGTGATTATTTGAAAACTGTCAGCTGAACTGCACCCAGGCTGAGGTCTGAACTATGTTCTCTGGTCACACCTAGCCGTGGGTTGTTGATCTTAACCTGGGTACCTATCCGACAATAGCTTACAAAAACTGTCAAAGATCACAACTTATAGATACACCAAGTGAGGATAGTAAGAACATATTTTTTGCACTAATGGACATTTTAGACCCCTTAAAGAGGTCTCAGAACACGAAACCGACGGACTTCAATGCAGTTCTTAATAGCAGGGGCGTAATGCACGGTGTAACATGTGTGGCTTTGTACTGCATGCTCAAGTTGTCCCCTCTTTCCTCTCACAAGACACCCCCCCCCTAAATGTGTTGTTTGACGCTCGAGTGTTTGAAAACGAAAAAGACTAATTCTCTCAAACCTGCAGTCGCACTTGTTCAGCTTTCGCCTCTGCCTTCTGTTGTCTCTTTAGTTCTTTGTTTCGATTGTGTGTCAGTTTCCAGTAGTTGAAGTTGACAATTGCGTACTCTATGAGAGAGGCGAACACAAACACGAAGCAGGTCAGGAGGTATATGTCGATGGCCTTCACGTATGAGAATCGAGGGAGAGAAGCTCTGGAACTGGTGAAGATTGTAGTCATTGTCAACACGGTTGTGATGCCTGCGAACAAAAAGTACTCCGAGGTAACTTCTGGTTAATGTCATGAAACATGTAAATAACATTTAAAAATTATTCAATAAAGTTCATTGTAAGTTTTAGTGCTGTATGCTGTAGTAGTATTTGTCTCTCCTGAAAATGAATTGTTAGTACGAACTCTTTTTAATTTTTCTGTGAAGTTGTCAAATATTCATTGATAATTTTCATCAATTTTTTTCATTATTCAAATGGCACTAAAAATACTGGATTTGTTTTCTAACTGAAATAGTTTAACATTTTAAAATTGATATTTGTTGCCTATCTCATTCGCGAGCCGTGTTTATCTCACGAGAAAACCCCGGTTGACCTTTCTTCGGAATTATATATCCAAGAACAATATATGGTTCTATACAGACCATACAAAAATTTCTCATATGGTCTTGCTAGTGTTGCCAACATTTCCATTTTTAAATGGTATCTGAGAATCCGGTATGCACATTTGTGCGTTCCTTCAAAATCCATGCATCGTTTACAGTGCAGTCGCCACATTAAGCGGCTTACATGACTTAAGGCAGATTGGTACAATATATGGTTTTTATGTGGTTCTTGCATGTTCCGAACATTGTTCTTATATGGCCCATACATGGCTTTTATATGTTTCTTACATGTTTTTTTTCAAGATTCATAGGGGCTTCTTTTATTGTTCAATCATTGTTCTTGAATTATTCTTACATGGCTTTTTTTCCTGTATGGTACACGGTTTTCGCATGGTTCTGGTATGGTTCTCGCATGGTTCTTCAATGCTTTTTAAATAGTGTCCGAGAATCCAATATCAATTATATGCTTCTTTTAAACGCCCAAGCATGGTTTATGCAGTATTTTCTCGTATATTTGAAAAAACTACGGCAACGTCGCTCCAGTTAGATATTCATTGTTTTGGCTATGGTGGCCAAGAAACAAAAAAATCAACTGACTGATTTTGCTTTTTCCCAAACTTAATGTAGTCACAGGATGTTTGTTCAACAGTTTTCAATTTTTTTATTTTTGAATATCTATGTTGTTTCATGGCACTATAACTACCTGTGGCCTTGAATATGCTGTCCACGATACTGTGAACTTTTTTTTTGTTTCAACTGCCATGATGATATTTCCTTCAATCAGAAAGCAATGCTTGTTTGTTTTAAGAGTTTTTGGAGCTATATTGACTTGTTCTCATGGCGAGCTATATGTTTGCCAAGCTAACATAATTGCCATATATGGCTTTGATTTGGTTGACTAGAAAAGATTGTGGCGGTCGACTGGGTTTCTCAGAGCCTACGCAATTTAACCTCTGCAATTTTGCCACCTTCATTTTTATGTTTTTTTTTCACCACACCATTATGAGAAAGATTTTTTAATACTTTTTTTATATTGGATTGTAGACTCTGCAGAGAAGGACAACAGTCACAATTGGCGTGATCAGAAGTTCCAGCGTTCTCAGTCCTTAGTTCAGTGGTCCTTTAAAGTTACCACCAGTATGACAGTAGGACTTCAGGAGAAACTTTTCTAAAGCCAAAAAACTTCGGCTTATTTTGAAAATTTTGTTTTTTTAGGACAAACAGCTCCCCGGTGGAAAGAAGTTTGGTTTAAACAATGCACTGAATTACATTAACTGTCACGAATAACAATAGAAGAATTGAAAATAAATTACATGAACCACATTAAAAAATACATTACTGATGACGCAGTGCAAGCATAAAATTTAATACAAAATTTATCAGTTTGCAACCTACAAGAACTTGGTCTATGTGTACAAACGATGCAAAAAATGTTGGAAAATTTCTATTAAAAAAGGGTAGTTTTTTCTGTATATTGGAACGTGCGGTGAATTTTTCCACCAGTATCGTCACTTCAGCTGACAAGAAACTAACTACTGCATGCACCGATTTCACCGCTATGAGGCTGAGGATTTTTGCGTGATAATTAATCCCCAGACATCAAACTTATTTTACACCTGCTTTGATTTCTCACTCATGTTTTAGTCTGTTGGCTTAAAATGAAGATATAATAAGAAACAGATCTCAAAAATGGTTACATTGTCCGCGCATGATTCCTTCATGACTCTTATATGGTACATCGTTCTTACAAACTTTGGACATGTTTCATACATTGTTCTTATATGGTTCGTATAGCGCTCCTAGATGGTTTCTTCATGAGTGTTACATGGTTCAGCTCTCTTTCAGGGCTCATACATTGTTCTTTCGTTGTTCTCAAAAGAATACCTAATGGTTCTTTCATGGTTCTCGCACGGTAAATACATCTCAAGTTCTTCTTCCATGGTTTTTTAATGACTTTGTATATGGTCAAATTGCAAGTTTGTGTTTCTAGGATACTTCATGAGTTCATTAACGTTTACAAGATTGCATGCCTCCGCGTCCAATTAGGTCTATTGTTGTTTGCTTTGAAATGAATTATTTCATTGCGAACTGCAAAATTTTCCCTTCCGACGTTTTTTTAGAAAGTGCTTTTGAGTACAATCAATTACATTTACTGTCCTGAATGACGATAAAGTGTTGACCTTAATTTACACGAAATCAACGTAAAATGAAATAACATTCCTGATGACGCTGTGCATGCATAAACTTTATTACAAAATTTATCTGTTTTTAACCCGCAAGGGCTTGCTGTATGAGCATAAACGATGCAGTAAATTGCGGAAATTTTTTATTATAATAAATGGTAAGTTTTTCCTATAAAGTGGACAGCGCGCCGAATCTATGTCACCACTCTCGTCAGTCCAGCTGACAGGAAACTATTGCATCCAACAGTATCACCGAATTGAGACGAAGGATTTTTGCGTTATAATTAAGTTTCCGATATCAAAAATATCTTACACAAAAATATCTTATCTCTTTTAGTTTTTCACGCATGGTTTAGATGTGCCTGCCTAAAAATAAGATATAAAAATAAACAGAGCTCTAATATGGCTATGTCTACGCTTGATTCTTTCATGATTCTTATATGGTACATCGGTCTTACATGGTTAGAACAAGTTCGATACATCGTTCTTACATGGTTCTTATAGCGTTCCTTGATGGTTTGTTCATTGAGTGTTACACGGTTCAGCGCTCTTTCAGGTTTCATAGATTGTTCCTACAATGTTCTCAAACGGTTATCTAATGGTTCTTTCACGGTAAATACTTCTCACGTTCTTCATCCATGTTTTTTTAAAGATTTTGTATATGGTATCAGAGAACCCTGTGTAAGTTATTGACAATTTTTCACCTCCCATGAAAAGTGTATGCAGCCCCCTCTTGCATATTAAGACAAATTAACCCTCTACTCTTACCTCTGTCTGCAATTCATTTGAATTTTTTCAAAATATGTATTTCTGAGATATCTTGTTCCTAGTTTTGTATTGCTGCATTGTTCCATACAAAGGTAGGTGGTTTTCGACTACTTTGCTTTTAGTGTTTCTGTCTGTCAGTAAATTGCCTGTAACTCAATCTTATCGGTGCTTCTTTGTTTTCGAACAATCGCAGACGAATCAAACTATCAAGTTCTCAAATTGCAAATTTTTGTTTCTATAAAAACTTCATGAGTTCATTAACGCTTACAAGATTGAATGCCTCCGCGTCCAATTAGGTCTATTGTTGGATGCTTTGAAATGAACTCTTTCTTTGCGAACTGCAAAATTTTCCCTTCCGACCTTTTATTAGAAAGTGCTTTTGAGGACAGTTAATTACATTTACTGTCATGAATGACAATAAGAGTTCTGAATTTGATTTACACAAAATCAACGTGAATTAAAATAACATTACTGATGACGCTGTGCATGCATAAACTTTAATACAAAACATATCTGTTTTAAACTCGCGAGGGCTTGCTGTATGAGTATAGACGATGCAGTAAATTGTGGAAATTATTTATTATAGTAAATGGTAAGTTTTTCCTATATAGTGGACAGCGCGCCGAATCTATGTCACCATTCTCGTCAGTCCAGCTGACAGGAAACTATTGCATCCAACATTGTCACCGAATTGAGACGCAGGATTTTTGCGATACAATCAAATTTCAGATATCAAAAATATCTTACGCCCCTTTTTTTTCACGCATGGTTTAGGCGTGTCTGCCTAAAAATAAATAAACAGATCTCTAATATGGTTACGTCTACGCATGATTCCTGCAAGATTCTTAAATGGTACATCGGTCTAACATGGTTTGTACATGTTCCATACATCGTTCTTTCATGGTTCTTATAGCGTTCCTAGATGGCTTGTTCATGCGTGTTGCATGGTTCAGCGTTCCTTCAGGTTTCATACATTGCACCTACAATGTTCTCAAATGGTAACCTAATGGATTTTCATGGTTCTTGTACGGTAAATACTTCTCACATTCTTCTTTCATGGTTTTTTAATAATTTTGTATATGGTATCGGAGAATCCTACGTAAATTATTTACTTCTTTTCACCGCCCTTGAATTGTTTATGCAGCACTTTCTCGCTTATTAAGACGAATTAACCCTCAACTCTTACCTCTGTCTGCAGTTTATTTGAATTTGTTCTTAATATGTACTTCTGAGATATCTTTTTCCTAGTTTTTCATTGCTGCACTGTTCCACACAGAGTTGTGTGATATTCGACTAATTTGCTTTTAGTGTTTCTGTCTGTCAGTAAACCGGAACTCAATCTGATCGTCGCTTCTTTGTTTCCTAACAATCGCGGAATCAAACTATCAAATTTTCAAACCGCAAGTGTGTGTTTCTAGCAAAGTTCATCAGACTCCATTAATGTTTACATGATTGAATGCCTCCGCGTTCAATTAGAGCTCTTGCTGATTGCTTCGAAATGAACAAGTTTTTGCGAACCGCAAAAATTTTGCTTCCGACG
Source organism: Convolutriloba macropyga (assembly GCF_964194025.1). NCBI lineage: Eukaryota > Metazoa > Xenacoelomorpha > Acoela > Convolutidae > Convolutriloba > Convolutriloba macropyga. The sequence goes on from NC_134468.1 coordinate 14,046,262, forward strand.
TTTTATTAAAAGATGCATTTGAGGAAACTTCATTTTTCTAAATTCTCTGAACTTCAGTGTAAATTCTCTGGTAGTCTTAACAACTTCCAACTGTTTTGAAATGTTTTTCATGTACTTTAAGTCAGTGCTGTTTTCTTTTACCCTTGAATTTTGAAGCTTCTGTTGGTATACAAACATTTCTCCATTTTCAGAAGTTTTCAAAAATTCCTTGGAATAGTATTAAAAAAAATTGAAAAAAAAATGTTTTTTTTTTCAGCAAAATTGACAAATTATCGAGTCTTCATAAGGTGTTGAAAAATTGTTTTTGGAGATTGAGAGAGGAGAAACTAAGTTAAATTGTGAAAAAGAAAGCCTCAGAGAACATGGCAAGAAATTTGAATTGTTTGACTTATACTTAGTTAGAAACAAGAGGCCTCGAAGAACGAGAAAGAACCAAAAAATGTGTTTTCTAAGGTGCGCACTCTTTTCAAGATTAAATAGTTATGTTACCCGGAAACTGGTATAATAGGCAAGTTCCTACCAAGTTAATTAATCTGGTCGCCGAAATTTTTGGCACATTCTTACAAGGTTACCAATTGTCAAACAGCTCAATAGATGAGACCCGCGTTTGATTCTACTCGCTCCTGCAAATTAAATATTTTTGCTAGATTCCTGTAAAATATTTTAATCTGTCACGACCATAAAGTATCATAATCTTCTTCACTCATCTGCTGATTTCTTGCAACATAAACTTTTTTCTCCCTGTTTGCTGCATAATCATTGAGTTCAGTCAGATAACTTTTTGTCTTTCAGAAACCTTTAAGCTAATAATTCTTATGCCGCACTTCAGCAGGCTGAAAATTTTTGGGCAAAAATCTGTCTTTGTGGGTCTTTTACCGTTAAATCTCTTGTTTGAATTTTTTGTCGCAGTAAACCAAAACATTAGGTTGCAAAAAACAAGTTATCTAATTTAACGTAGAATGAATGCTTGAATGCTGAATGAGCCCTCGGCCGGCTTCCAAAAACAGTCATGCAATTTGAAGAGTAAAAAAGGGAAACAATCAAAATAATGACAATTTAAAAAATTTAACAACTATCATCATATCTGAACTTCATTAATCAAATTGTTTTGGTTAAACTTAAAGTGTTTTTCGTTTTCTGTTATAAAAGGTTTTAGAAAACTGTATTTATAACAATTATTGTTAAAAATTAAAAACATAAACAAATAATCTTTGACAAATTGCCTTCAAAAGAGTGATCGACACTCAAGTTTATTGTACTTGGCTCCCGTTGGGATAGCATTGCTTTCACTAAGCGGGTCTAAACGTTTTCGTTGTTACCAGTGCGTTCTATAGGCCAAATGTAAGATCTAAAGTGAAAAAGGGACAAATTTCGGTGCTAATTTCTATTTTTTCCAAATAAGTTTAGTGGGGTAGGAACCTATACTCCAGTGGGTTTTTTGTTCAGTCAATTTATGTTCATCGATATATTCATTGTACAAGATTGTGAATGGTATCATTAGAAATATTTTCTAGCGTAGATTTTGAAATCAAAAGAATTCTTTTTTTGAATTTTTCTTTTTCCGAGAAGATACGGAGGTAGAAATGTGAACGTGAGCCTAACTTTCATTGTTCTAAATAAATTTATCGTAATTTTTGCGTATATTTTGAGAAATTTTGCTAAAATATGATAAAATTGTTAGCGATAACGATTTTACTCTTAAAAATAGAAGAGAGTTGTTAAATTGATCCAACCGTTTTGTCCAAATTTTCAGCTAAATTATTGAAAATTCAGCTTCTTTTCCTTTTCTCATAAACAAAAGCATCAAATATGCCTATTTGTTCCACTTTGTCCAATTTGACTGGCGGTGTGGACATCAAGACTGCTCACACAACCTCCCTTTATTCAGAAAAGAGCTAATTGTACCTCCAGATTCTCAAAAAGTTATCTGGATTTAAGCTTTTTAGCGGTTTTTCGCTAATTTAGTCCGATACTTATAACAAATGTACAGTTTATTTTTGATATACTAAGATGTTCGTTTGCCAACTGCCGTCGTTTTATGCAATTTTTTAAAACAAAATTTTTTTACAGCCGAGCAGCGATAGCAGTGCTGTTTTGGTCTCATCGTCGATTTATGCAATGAAAAAGGATTGTGATTGTAATTTGGTTCTGTGATTTGCATTCCAATTAAAACAGTCTTTTTTCATTTAAAGATTCAATTAAGAAGAGGTTCCTTTATGTTCAATAAGGTCCAATAAAATAATATTGTTTTTGAGTAAAGCTCATGGCTTTTACGGCTCCGACAAATTGGTTTAATAAATTTTTCATCAAACTATTAACTTGCCAGCATTTGATGTTTTTCGAAGTCTAAGGAGTCGAATATCTAATCAAGAATTGAGGAAGTTATTTAAAAGACTGTCTAATGCTTTCAGATGACAAATAATGGTTTTTTTGTAATATAACTCAATAAGTTTTCAAAATTCATCATTTAATTGTGATATAATAAATTTCTTTCAAATGATATTTGGTAACATTTGGAACATTTTTTGTTGAAATGGGGAAGCAACCAAAGCAGAACCAATTTTGGTCTAGATGTTAATGTGTTTAGTTCAAAAATTTTTCAGATTGTAATGGGGCTGGCTCTGTATATATATTCGGATCAATTTAGCTTTCTTTTTTTATATTAGTTACTGACCAGAAAGATTTCAAATCAAACCGCAATTTTTGACAGGTCAAATTTACGTCCGAACAGAGACTAAAAAATAAACATAATAATTTTGCCGCAAAACATATGTTTCAACACGATTTGCAAAAAAAATGTATGTGAAATTTTCAGTTCAGCCTTATTTCAGTGTTAATGTGTAGTCTGTTAACTTTGCCTATCTAATGACATGTACAATTGGCTTCCTAAGCAATAAAATTTTAAACTATTTAGAAGTTGAAAGCTTACAATTTTCATGACTTACGCTTTTAAAAATTTGTTTTCAAAAAAATGAACAGCATTTTAAGATTTACCAATTTCCATCATTTTTCAGCGTATTCTCCGCTGAGAAAGAAGTCGCAGTTTCGTTTCTATAGGGGTTAGAGCCTAAATCAATTTTTAATGGATACATCAATTATTCTTGAAAGATGAATGACTTACTGAATGCTTTCTATCTTTTCCTTATTTGGTGGACAATTAAGTCAAAAACTTGGTTGAGCAGGGTCGGAACATTGTTCGCTAACGCACATTAGCGAGCCTATTTGTTATTTTTTGTTGTATTTTGTTGCAAATTGAGTTAAGCTGGCTAAATTTGAGAATGAGAGTGTAATTTAGATCAAAGAGAAATCACAACGGCCAAGCGAAAGCTTTGCATAAAAACACATAATTGCAATACAATAATTGCTTCAAACTTGAATCCAGAGGGATTAGTAAGCAAATTGCATTAACCAATTGAAACACTGCACAATTGAAGAAACTCCTGTACTGCTCTCTAAAACTCTCTCGTGTGAAATCACATGATTTTTTTTCTCGTGTGATGAAAAATCACGCAATTTTTCGTGCGAAAAAAGAGTCTCTTCGGATTTTACCTGAAAAAAATTTCCTCGTGTGATGAAAAATTACGTTTTTGTTTGAATGAACGAGCGTATAAGAGACATTAGCACTTTTTAAAAGAAAATGTCTCAAGCTGTTTTTGTAGTTGTTGTACTGAAAAATCATGAAATGAACTCGAAAGTGATAATTTTCATGAACACTTTGTCGGGTTTAAATGTTGCAACCCAGACAAAATATGCCTCGATTAGACTTGACCGGTTTTCTGACCTTTGTCCACTGTGTTTAAGGCATTGAAGATTTCCCTGTGAAACCTAATTACGTTGAATCAGAATCAAAAGCAGTTGAATAGGAACACCAAAGAGAGATGAGCAAAAAAACCAGCCAAAACTTTTGTTTTTTTGTCACATATGTGTGTTATTCTTTATAAGGTGTAAATTTCTTCTAAAGTTGTGACCTTTTTCGGGCTGTAGCCAATATAAAATATAATGAAAAATGTGTGCCTGACGTTGAGTCAGTTGATTCGGTTGACTTTTTCGTGTGTTTGCACATAAGTTTTGTTCAGCTGTCATATTATATTTCATGTGACGAACAAGTGAGATATCGTGTGATTTTGCGTGAAAGATTACATGAAATGTCATGTAAATCCCACGAAAAATTGTTGTGCACAACCCAAGATTTCATGTAGAATTACATGAAAAATCATACAACAGCCAGATTTATCGTGTGTCACTTTTTTCCCGATGTGTGAACACACGATTTTTCATGTGATCTCACAAGAGTGAGTTTAAGATTGCGTTGTTGCAAGCATGCAAGATAGCTCTTTTTCAAATTATGAAAAATAAATCGCTTTCTGGCAAAACATTCCTTGATGATCAATAATTTTCTGTTTCAAATTGAAGGTTAATCATTTTTTCAGATACTGACACTTTCCTTCCATATTACTGTTCGATCTCGACTATGACAAAATCAAGAGCTTAAGAACTGTTGGTATGATGGTCAGCTTACAAGGCTTGCATGTAATGGATACTGGTTCGAGTCCAGTACTGGTCCATTTTCACAGCAGTTGCGCCTGCTTAGACCCCCAAACACATTAAAAACTGAGCATTATGTGAAGCACTGGTTGTTTGAAGTTTTTCAAAGCTGCAATTCGAATTTGGTCATCTCTAGGCTGGGAGGTTGAATATGGTAACATGGTTAAGGAGTGGGCTGCCTCCGTATGGCCATTGACAATTAATGGCTAGGAGAGGCCATAGTTACTTCTAATTCAATCAGCCAACGGCTCAGTTCCCCATTCGTCTCTAATTTGGGCTAATTTCATTTCACGATCGCACGGGCAGTTCGGGGGTGGGGGTGGCTTAATAGAGGAATGGGGTGGGGGTATAATAAGGTCGGGTGGTTTGTGTGTGTGTGTGGATTTTTTCCAGTTGCCAGTTATGTTGCAATAGAAAAAGTATTGAAAATGTGGTTGTCAAGTAAAATTGGGAAAGGTTGTCCCTGAGGAACTGAAAGGAAAAGGAAGTTAAGTAGAAGTGATTGGAAATCGTTTTGCTCATTAGACTGTTAGGTCTGTTCTTACTTCATTCTAATTACGTCTTTCGCCTTGTATTTCACCGCCCGCGTACAAACTCTCAATTTTCCCCCTTTCAGGTTTTTTTCACGTGATTTGGTCACGTGTGGGGTTAATTTGGTCTCTTGGGCTCAGTTTGCCCTGGTGCAGAAAATTCAAAATTGTCTCAGACAAAACCCACGAGGTTTTCACGTGGTCGGATTCCTTAATGACAAGTTGTAACTGATTGTAGTATAGCTTATTTTGACAGTTATGAATGAATAGTTTGTCTAAATTTAGTTACTAAATTTGCATTTTGAATTGTACTCTTAAGAGGAAGTTTACATCTCAAGTGATTTCGCTGTTTTGTTTTAAACAGATTGATCGAACAGATTGTAATCGGAACAATTTATGGAAAACTTCTTGTAAGTCTATCTGTTTATGATTTAATCTCTAAAGTCTTTAGCTTTCCTCTTCTTCAACCCTAGATAGTTTCATCCATCTATCCATTCCCATCAATTATAATTACTTATAAACCTCTTAAAGTTGACAAGGGATACGTGTGGCTTGGGTAGAGAATTTAGCAAATAAAGCCGAAAACTAGAGAAAATTAGGATATGAAGGTGATAAATTTGCGGGTTTAATCATGTTAAATCACGCGGGTTTCAGGGGTGAAAAGACGCTATGCTAAAATATAAGGGATTAACTGAATCGGGATGAGAAAAGAAGTTCAACAAGATTGAAGGTAAGATTTTGGTATGCAGTCACCTCACAACCTATTTTCAAATTTTCGAAAAAAAACAACTTTTCATTGCCTTGCAAAACGTACATCTTACTCAAGTAAAATTACTACAATCAAATTTGTTTTCCGTGATAGCAGTTAACCATGTGTCAATTAAACGGAAACGAAATAAAGTCTAAATTAGTTTAATGGTTTCTGTTTTTTTTGTCTCTGAAATGTGGAATGCCGAGCTCGTCTCATGTATCACCAGTCAGAGTCCAAAAGATGACATTTGCAAATTATAAAACCTTTACCCGTTAAAATTGCCTGCCTCCTCCACGCAAAAAACTAAAGAAGTTCTTGACAAAAACGTTTCAAACACTAATTGTCATGTCACTCTATGTCATTTGTGAGCTCGATTATCAACATCAAATATGCCACTCTCGGTCTTCATTCGAAAGCGAAAGAATACGGAATAAGTGAAAAAAGAGAGTTGACTTGTACCTGTCTGTCATTTTGAGAAGAAATGCCCATATTTTAAATCAGAGATACTGGATATTGACGGTGTCGATGCTGTTTCACGGTGTGGCTATGCAACATCCAGACGTAATACAATTCGTTATAAACTTATTCAGCTTGCTCTGCAACAAATTTAGTGGCCACTGCAGTACAGAAGAAGAACCCTACACCCGACAGCAACCAATGGTTGACAGAAGTTTATTCACAATCTTGGAAAACTGGTAGGCTGGTTGCCTTTGATGTGATAAATGCTGCATTGTAGCTACCCAAAAAACTGCGAAATGTGATTTTCAAAGCTAGACATGCTCTAGGAGCAGCTGTATAATGGGAGCATTCTTTTTGTGCCACTTTCTTTTCAAAAACTCAGACGTTGAAGAGAATGGATGCTATTGCTGGCAACTGAAGTTTTATTTAAGGAGGTCTTCTTTTAGTTGCACTTAGGAAATCGTCCGAGTCCTTTTCCTTAATCACCAGAAACTGCAATCATAATATTTTGTGCAGTCTGCTGAGGTCCGTTGATGCATTTGACCAATGAGAGGGGTTTTGAGAACGATTCCATTTAATATTGGAAAGAAAAGGCCATTAGTATTTTCAATACGTCCTCATCTCCCCTCATTTGAAGGGAGACCGAAAACCAATGTCAATTGATAATACTGAGGACCAAACTGCAACATGGAAGACCTGTTGCGCTGGTTGCATTTTTGGAATGTGCCTCAAATGACACTTTGATTGTAAATGATTTGAACTGACCAGACTTTTGCTATCAACAGAATGTATAAAGAGATGTCTAACTAAAGAATTCAAAACTTGAGTTAAATGATGATCAAAACGCTATTAATGTCACTTTCGGATCAGTACCTCAAAGTGTGATAGGAAAGCCACAAGCAAGTACTCAACTTTGTGCAGGAAAGTCCTTTGGGAGTGAGTCTTTTATAAAAAGAGATTTTTCACTAAAAACTGCTTTTTCCCTAAGATTTAAAATCCTGGCTTTTTCTTTTACCTTTTTCTCCTAATTTTAATTTTCAAAATTTCCTTTAAATCCCTTTCCTCCTTAGCTTTAGCTTTGTAACTTGCTTAAGATTTAAAATCCTGACTTTTCTTCTTAATCCCGACTTTTCTTTTACTTTTCTTCCAGTTTTATTCTCACCTTCAAAAGTCTTAAGCTCAAAAGTCTTTACTTTTTGCTCAGTTTTATCCCTCATCTTCAAAGTCTTATTAGAAAATTTTTCGAGAAGTCAGAGCCTCTTTGAGGCTGAGTTTTAAAATGAGCCAAATTGAAAGGCTTTTATCTGAAGCCAGAATGACGGCAGAAGAATCAACGCAAGACGAAAGCGATTTTACTGAAGTAAGGAATAAAAGAAAACGCTTCAGAAAAGTGCCAACTCCCATCAACAACGTAAGACCAATGATTGTTTCAATTGACCCAAGACCATCACAAATTCAGTTTGCAAAAGCAATCAGGTCGAAGTTTCCAGCCGTCAAGATCAAGCAAATAAGAGAACTGAGGAACAATACCGACCTCTTTATTCAGCCAGAGGACCTCACTTCAAGAGAATGCTTGATGCTGTCACTAAACCTAAATCAGGCCTTTCCAAATGCCAAAGTGAACGCCAGGAATACACTTCCCAAGCCTAAAACTAAACCAAGTTTCGTCATTGTAAATGTTCACCACAGCATTACTGAAGATGAGATAAAGGAAGAACTTTTAAATAACAAAGCAATGAACGTCACCAAAGTTTCACGAATAACAGGTCGAGCAACGGGCCAGCCAACAAAATTAATACGCGTGATCACTGAATCCAACAATCAAGTCAACGCAGCTCAAAAACATGGCGTCAAAATAGGCTGGCAGCTATACCGATGTGAAGCAAGCCGCGAACCACCACATGTTATGCAATGTTTCAAATGCCAGAAATTTGGCCACTCAGCAAGGGATCGCACTAATGCAACTCGATGTCTTCGCTGCTCGCAAGATCATAGTGTAAAAGAATGCAATGCTGCAAAAGAAAATGCCAAATGCTCAAACTGTGGTGGTGCTCATGCTACAGTTTATCGAGGCTGTCCAGCATATCAGCATAAGTTAGCAGAGGCCTCAAAAAAATAAATGAGAACAAATTCTCAGCCGTAACTAATAAACAGAGCTCTCAAGCAAAGACCGACCTAACGCCATCAACTGAAAAAATTGCTGTTCTAGTAGCTGAAGTCCTGAGCAAGATACGAACAGTTCTTAACACTATGTCCTACAGTGGCATAATAAATATTGTCTCTAACAGCGCCTCACGTATCTTCAATGAAAAAATTGATGGCCAGAGAATACATGACAGCATAAAAAGCGCAAGTACAACTTCTGTTATTTCAATTCAAACAAACAATTTACCAAACAGCCAAAACTTTTCGCAAAATGGATAAGCTCAAGATTTTGCAATGGAACTGTCGCGGACTAAACAACAAAATAAGTGATCTGATTTTGTTTTCAACAGAAGAAGAAATAGATGTAATTTGTGTAAATGAAGTTAAGAACTGGAAAAAAACAACCTCCCTCAACAACTACATTGTTGCATCGGAAACCTTCAACAACGGTCATCATGGCTCTGCTATCATAGTGAAGAACAGCATTGTTATCAAAAGAATAGAACCAGTAGAAAAAGAAACTGATAGCAATGGAAGAACACTAGAAATACTTAAAATTTGCCTTAAGTTGCCCTCTTTCGATAATTTTTGGATAATAACTGCTTACAATTCCCCTGGAAAGCTACTCCCGACCGAAAAAATATTTTCAGGAAAGTTGAAAAATGTCTTCATATGTGGCGACTTCAATGCTCGCCACCATGAACTAAACTGCTCCTACGATTCTGAAAATGGGGAAAAACTCCTATATATTATTGACGAGGGCACTTTTAAACTGCTGAACAACGGTTATCACACCTATCAGTCGTTTGATGGAAAATGCAAAAATTTGTTAGATCTGCACTTTTGCGATAATTCACTTTTTGCTCATTTTAACACCTTTCAAGTATCAGAAGATTTAGGCAGCGATCACAAAGTTACAATTACGACCCTGAACCTGAGAAAAGGTTAAGTTTTTCAACTAAAATCAAAAATCAACTACAGAAAGTTTAGAGAACATGCAAGAAAATTACACTGATCATCAAATCTCTGGCCTGTGAAGTATCCAAAAAAGAATGAATTAAATAAAATTAGCACCAGTTTAATTGAGTTAATACACAAATCTCTGGAAGACTCCTGCATTAAAACAAAAAGAGCTCCCCTACAGTGTTGAGACGCAAAAACTGATTAAAATGAGGAGAAAAAGGCGAAGAGAGCTCAAAATAGCAGTTGGCGATCACTATACCTCTTTAAGAACGGAGATAAATTACCTACAGAAAGAAATTAAACGATCAATGATGCGATCAGAAGACAGAAAAAGAGCAAAGGTCTTGGAAAGTGCATGTGATAAGGGTAGCAAAGGCTTCTGGAGAGCAATAAAAGAACTAACTAAAAAAAACGAGCCCAAACAAAAAACAGCAGAATACCCAAAATTATTCTATAAAGATTGTGTGGCGGTCACCGACAAGGAGAAAAGTGAAATGTTTAAACAGCTGCTAAAGGACACAATGAAAAATCACGAAACGGACTCATCAATAATTTCTGAACTCTGCGACAATATTGAAAATGATACAGAAGCAATAATAAATAAAAATGAACATACTGAACAACTGGGCATTGTTTTTACCACAAAAGAATTTGATGAAGTCTTGAAAGAGACGAGAAAAACATGCCCTGGGCCGGACAAAATCTGCTACAAAATCCTTGAAGAATTACCCAAGAATGTTAAAGCCCTTGCCTGTCTCCTCATATCTAGCTCCATAAACAACTCCTTTGTTCCATTTAACTGGAAAGAATCCCAGATAAAAATGATACCAAAACAAGACAAAGACCGATCGAAGGCTGAAAACTACCGACCCATTAGTCTTACAAACTGCATAGCCAAAATATGTGAAACTGTTGTAAAAAAAATTGTTATGGAATATTGTGAAAGCCAAAATATATTCGGTGAGACTCAGAGTGCTTACAGGAAACACCGCTGCACAACAGACAACCTCATTTAACTCACTCAGCACGTCAGTGAAGCCTTTCAGTGGTCCGAAATGGTTGGTTTCGTTTGCTTGGATGTCGAAAAAGCGTTCGATGCTGTATGGCGCCTAGGATTCGAGCACAAATTAAACTCGATAGGGCTAAAGAATTCGGTCATAAGATGGATAAATTCATTCTTGTCGCAAAGGAATGTCTTTGTGAAGATAAAATCCACTGTCAGTGATAGTTTCAGCCCGACAGCTGGAGTACCTCAAGGGAGCGTAATTGCTCCCATTCTCTTTCTCATTTACGTCAGTGGTTTGCCGCAAATAAAAGCCCAGATCTCACAGTTCGCTGACAACTTTGCCCTCTACTATAGGTCACGATCCCCGAAATTAATCGAAAAACATCTCCAATCATCACTGAATAGTCTAATTAATTGGTGCGACTCATTGAAAATCAAAATTAACCCAAATAAAACTCATTACCTGATCTTTAAAAACCCCTCAAAGAAAGAATCTTCTCTAGAGCTCAACATTAAAGGAATTACCATTCAGAAGACACAATCGATAAAATTCTTGGGTATCATTCTTACTCCAAACCTCAAATGGAATGAACATTGCAAAGATTTAATACGAAGAGCGAACAGCAGGCTATTTCAACTCTGGAAGCTTAGTAACCTAAATGTTAACGAAGAAAGCCTAATTTTGGTTTACAAATCTTGGATCAGACCACTTTTTCTGTACTCAAATGCTTGCTGGCTGGATCAATCGCATGCCCTTATCAATAAAATACAAAACGTTCAAAACCGAGCCCTACGAATTTGCCTTCGAAAACCAAGATGGTATCAGACTCAAAACCTCCACGAAGAGGCAAACATGAAGCCAGTCAGAGAAATGCAGATTGAACTGGCCAACAGGTATATTCAAAGGGCAATCAAAAACAACATACTGTCTGTATCAGAGCTGACATATAAGAAACGACAGTGCCCGCTCAACTCTTGCAAAAGCACTCTTGATCATCTAAATTACTAAATTTCACGGCCGCATACGCAATAGACTAGTGGCTAAGATGACTGCTCAGAATAGTAACCGACTAAACAAAAGGAGGATCAATCCCAGTTTAATCTGGGAAATTCAATATAAAAGATCTTCATCTTTCAAACAACAGAAATGGGATCAATGACTAAAGAAAAACAAAAACTAAGAGAGGAAAACTAAGGAAACAGGGGAAAAATACAACAATAAAGAGGAAAACAAATCTACAGATAGTGCAAATGAAAAACTGGCAGTCGGATAAGCAAAACTAGCTGTCGAGTGGCACAGTTGCGAAGAGCACAAAAAAAGGATTAATGATGTAAACACTACTACGGTTCGAGTCCAACTCCACCAACTTTACATTTATTTTATTGAGGCGTTTCCTCCATCCAATAAACTGCATCAAAATTTTAACGTCTTGAAAAAGAGGAAAGTGGCGCAGTTACCAACAGCGCGTGGATTATCAATGAAAGAATGAACATTTCTTTTCTCCGACCCGGGTTCGAATCCAGCTCAGTTGCCTCCAACTTTCCTTATTATAATTAATTTTTTCCCGCTATATTAACAATATGAAAAACAACAGAACCATCAGACGTGTTAAATGTATTCGGCCAGCCGCTCGCTTAGTCAATTCGGGGCCAAATACAACTCAGTCTTTGCCATTCTCTGACCATCTCATTCAATTGTCTTCATCTGTTTGGCTAGCCGCTCGCCTAGTCAATTCGGGGCTGAACAGATCACAGCTGTCATCAATATCTCTATGCTTAGTTACTGACCAACACTTACGCCTTCTTTCGAAGCCTCTCATTTCTACTTTATTGAAAACTATTTTACTTTTTCACTCAACACTCCACTGATTTAAAAGGAAAACGTCTTTGAGATTAAACAAAAACATTAACTCTTGTGCTGCGCGTGGTTTGGTTTCAGTGGTTTTATGGTTTAGGTTAGCGTAGCACTTTTATTGATCAATTTCCTAATTCTGTCACTTTTATGTTAATGCGTTTTTCCAGTCAGAAACAACGCTTTTGTTTATTCTGTTTCTCCCTCTCTTCATTAATCATAATCGTTCTTTTTTTCCTCAATCTTTTCTTTCTCGACAACGAAGCAGGACTATTTGAAATCAGGGACACCAATCTAAGCCCTATCTATAATTGAATCGAGCAGACAGCAACATATTTGAATGAAAGCTGATTTTTTTTTAACATCATACATGACACTTAGCGCGGACCGCTAAAAAACAGCACAACTGGGAGCTTCGGTTCGAAACCGTTCAAGTCAGTTTGTCGATCTCCGTTTTAAACTTGCAACGACTTAAACATTGAAAGAACAAGCTTTGAAACGAAAATCTTGCAGAAAAATAAGTCAACTTAGTGCAGTGAACTATCACCTCGAAGAAACAGAACATCAAGACGCATGGGTTCGAATCCCACCCACGCCCATCGAGCATTTAAAGCTTTCCCATTCAATTTTAATTTATTTTTTTTTGTTGTAATTTATCATACTTACCTGAAGAAACTATCACACTCATTTTAAACAATTTCCACGAGGCTAGCCAAGAAAACGATCCAATAGCGTTTGTATACGTCAAGTTCAGCCAGCAGAAGTCCTCCATGGTGCTTGAAATGACTGAGTGCATCCGAGGCAGAGGAAGTCTTCTACTACAGTTATATAGAACTTTAAATCTTAATCGGAACTTCTCAAACTCAATTTTTTTTAAAACTAAAACTTCTCTTACTGTGTATATAACTGTGTATATAGCTTCTTTCACCTCTGGTTGTACATAAATTGTATTATATAGCTCAATTCAAAACTTGAGTTAAATAAAAAACCAAATTTACAATTTGCATTATTGTTGCCGAAACTCAAGTACTTTTATCCCTAAACTAGGTATCGAATTTTAAACCTATGATTTTACTTTTTCTTGTTATATCTGTTCATCTCGTGGAAAAAGACAAAACCCAAAGAAATTGAGTACTCCCGTAACCTTACCTGGTCACCCATCCCTCATAATACTTTTCTTGATTCCATGCAAGATCATATTTGATTTGGATGATTCCCGGGATGTCATAAGGGGATCATAAATGACAACAATGGATCCTGGCTTAATGTGTGAGCGGTCGCAAGCGGAAAATGCTGTAAAAATTGCACCAAAAGTTTGAATGTTGAGTTCTATCTATTGGACGTAATTGACAAAAGTTCTGCTCTTGTCTACTCATCGTTTATGCAAAATCAGCAAATATGCTATTACACCTCTTACATAAATTAAACTCTTAAAAAATTTTGAAAATCAATTCGTACAGCGCATTTCCTACAAAATTCAATTCTGCAAGCTAGGGGCTGAACGAGTAGAGTAGAGAAATGTGAGAAAAATGCCGATTTTTTTAGTTTGTTATCTTTTGTGATTGCAGTGCTTAAAAAAGGCTATTAATTTTCATACATTGTCATACATTCCTTAAGAAAGCTCCAAAACTGTGTTTTGTTTGTTGACATGTGGAGGCTATTCTTCTAGAGACAGGAATGCCTCTCGAGGTGCAATATAAGTATTCTTATTTTCCACTGCAGATGGAAAAATATTACAGTTATCCGCTTAATATGTTGACACGTGCTGAAACTATTCAAGGAATTCTTTGAATACTTTTTTCATTAAGCGGATAAATATTTATCATTTTCCAGATAATAATTGCTTGATTAGAAAAATATTCACTTGATTTAATATTTGCAGCAATTAATATTTCTTAAATAGTTTGCCCAAAATTCTTCGGGTCTTTCCAATTATAGCCCCCATCCCCCCACGAAATTATAGCCCCCCCATTATGGTATGTTTACCATGATTGGGGGGGGGGGGGCTATAGGTTATCTGACCACTAAGCTGGGGGGGGGGGGCTATAATGGGTATAATGGGAAAGACCCAATTCTTCGACCCGTGATGTCTTGCATAGCTAGTTTAACGACTTGTCTTTTGTTCTGGTTGTTGTTGAAAATTTGTACCAAGAATTTTACCGGGTTTTATGACGTCATTAAAGGCGTGTGTATTCTGTTTGACTAACCGAGAGCTACTCTGGCTGGACTGGACTCGTTGTTGATCCAGAAGGAGACCCAACTCATGCATACTACCATGATACATGGCATGTATGTCTGGAAGACGAAGAAGCCAACCTCTCTGGACAACACGAACTCAAGATTGAGACGATCATAGTGTCCTAAAGCACAATCAACTCATCACATTTATAAGCGTCACCGCCCAGTTCCTTTTACATATACAAAAAGTGGAGGAGAAAGCACCCTCTTATAGATAAAGTTGAAAACGGTGGAAAATGACCTCTGCTCAGACAGACCACTGTGCGCTAGAATTTCGGGTCTTTCCCATTATAGCCCCCCCCCCCCCAGCTTAGTGGTCTTGTGGTCAGATAACCTATACACCCCCAATCATGGTAATTATACCATAATGGGGGTCTATAATTTCATGGGGGGGGGCTATAATGGGAAAGACCCCGAATTTCAATGTGCCCTCGAAGTGTTCTCAGAGCCGCATCTGGTCAGACAAGTTGCAGACCATTGTCCAGACTAAGACTAAAGTGTTTTTGCAGCCTTTTCCAGGCCATGTACTTCCAGTGCACGAAGTGCAGGTGTGCGCTTGAAAACGGTATATGATCATAGGTCACTACGGTTTGAAAACTTTGACCTGGGTCAAATTGATTCTTCAAGATTGGTTATTTGTAATCAAATTCATAGTAAAGACTTTGGCTAGTAGCGGTTTTTGATTCTCAACTTTCTTTTTCTGGCAGTCATTCGAGAGCATCCAATCAGAAAGCTGAATTTTTAAGATTCAAATGAGTGTGTAACTTAAAAGAGCACAATGTGTAAAATTTGTTGACACTGAAATTTGCTAAAAGAACAAACTGAAATTTGCTGCTGTTCGATTTGTTTTTGCTTAATATTTTTGGAATGAGAACTGTTTAAGTGTGTCTGATGTTAATAAACATTTGCTGTACCTGATGAGAATTGAACAAGGAGGTCTGAGCATTTCCAATTAGTGACTCTGAACTGGGGCAATTCCACCTTCTCAAATCCACTTACACAGTCCTCCGCCCAACGCAGGCGGATGTCCCTCGTGTTGTATCCGTCTATCAAATCACAAAAACAGATACTTTTTCAATTATCTTATAATGGCTGTCAATGTTTTTATTTGATTTTAGGTTGTTAGCTAACTAACTATATTGGTATCAATGCTCCTGTCCCCCCCCCCCAAAAAAAATAATGTATATGTTTTGCTCTTCCTCCAATAAATAATGATTGATATTTTTGTGATATGCTTAGAAGAAAGCTATTTGATCTATCAAGTGATCAGATGGATTCCCATTCCATTACATTGACGACCATCAATCAATATTTCAGTTCCTGTCAACTGCTCAAAATTCTAATTTTGCATTGTTTTTCTCGCAATATAGCACCAAATCTCATCATATCTATCATATCTATCAAATCACAAGTAAGAAAGTCATCTATTATTTGACTCCGTATAATCAACACACAAAATGACAAAATGCAGGAGAATGCTGTCAAGAAATATAGGCGAGGACTGGCTCCTAGACTGATCCTTTGTGTAATGTTACAGTGCACAATATTTGGCGAGTTGTGTGAAGAGTGAGAAAAATGTCTTACAGCTCTCAAGCAAAAGATTGCACGTCTGTTTGTCGTGGGGGAACTTCTTCAACTCAAACACACACGAGGCAGTGATTGACAATCTGAAACAACAACAAAAATAAACAATAACAACTACACTAAATTTACATGCATCTTGGGCATCTTTCAGAATTTCTGGTTCCTAAACCCGAGCAGGGCAATTAAGTGCAACTATTCCGCCCTACCTTTAATCATGCAAGAGATGCACTGAACGTTACCAATTGTTTATCAATTCATTTTTATTCGCAAGATTCCTCAAATAATTATTGAAAAATTCCCCCACCGGGGACAGCTAAATTTAGTGACAATCTCAGAGCTCCCTCGTTCAATTTTTCATTTGTGCACATTTTCACGTTCTTTGATGTTTGCAGTATTCAAGTTTGGTCGACTTACCACGGAGAAAATGCCGTTTCAACATTTTAAAAATGCCTCTTCCCATCCTTATATACTACAAACATGGAAA
Source organism: Convolutriloba macropyga (assembly GCF_964194025.1). NCBI lineage: Eukaryota > Metazoa > Xenacoelomorpha > Acoela > Convolutidae > Convolutriloba > Convolutriloba macropyga. The sequence continues at coordinate 14,062,819 of NC_134468.1, forward strand.
TTCGGACACGGTAAACAAAAAAACTTGTTAATGTGAAGAAAATGCAAGAAGAAGTACTGTGATAAACTGTGAAAATGATATGCTTCCTTTGTAATTATATTAAAAAGAGAACAGTTGAAACCGAAATTTTGCAAAATAAACTGAAGTTTTGATTCTTGCCTATTTTTGCCGGTCTTTTCGTAGTCGTATCACATTGTGGATAATGAGAGGTCTTAATTGCTTCCTCTTGAGTTATAAATGAAAACAGTTAATGATTTCAGTTGACAGCTTTTAGTTTTCTTGACTTTGGAATAAGTCGTTTTCAAAAATTTATGAACGTAATTTTTAACTTCTCACATTTTGTTCTTTTTTAGTCTAGTTTTTCCTTGGTCTCATTAGGAACAGGTCTCATACCTTTTCCAGTAAAGAACATGTTGTCTTGTTAGGTTTAGATTTTATTTGATACTATTGTGACTTTGTTTTAGGTTCTGTTTAAAATATACATTCAATTCTGATCGTAATAACTGCTTGTTGTTGTTGTTATTATTTGATTTTCTTGTTTGCCTTCTCTTGTAGTTTTAATAATGGAAGCTCTCATCTAACCTCTAATGTAGCATTATTTTAATCCGGTAATGAATATGAATTTACAGCAAATTTTTAGTAATCATAAACCAACTATGAATATTTGAAAGTTTTCGACCACTTCCTTATTGGGTATACAATTAGGTCAAAGATTTCGATAAGTAGAGTTGGAACATTATGTGCATCATATGTTTGTTATTACCGAGACTTTTATTTCTGTTTTAAATTGGATTTGTTCCGTGTGTTTTGAAAAGACGAGGGAGGCCATCGCCAAGCAGCGTATTAAAAATTCGGAAGGCAAAAAAGTACTCTGGCCATGGAAAATATGCTATATTGCAGTGGTTTCAAGAAACCAGATCTTGACTTTATAATCAAGAAATACTATTCATGAACACACTAGACATATTGATTCGTAAAAACTGAATACCAAGTAGGTGCTTCAACTTTTGCATATCTTTTGTTGCTAACGGAAATGGGTGTAGGTAAATTAAAAGAGTGCATAACTTGCGTGTTCGCCAAGATTTTTCCAAGCAGATCGGATAGAGCCTCATATAACCTTGATTTTTGTCTGTATTTTTCGTTGTTTGTGTAACTCTATGACATATTCTGGATAATCACAGGTGTCCATGTCTTGCACTGGAGATTTATGAGAACTTATTTGAGGATTTGGATGGATACTAGCGATTAATTGTAATAATTGTATTAATACTAGAGCCTAATTGTATTGTTGACAAAGAAATTATTTTAAAAATTTTACAAACATTTTTGTAGTCTGACCATTCTTGTTTTTGTTTTTGAAAAGATGTACCGTAATCTCTCTCATGACAAGTTTTTATGTATGATCAACTAATGGTTGAACTGTCTGTGTCTTGTACAGTATTAGGCGAGAAATTTATACTTGAAACAATTTAGAAACAGTTTATCTTTTGTGTGACTTGATAGCAAAGAATATAATTTATTATAGCGTCATAGCCTTGAGATAAACATTACGATGCATAACGTACATTTGGCCTTTTTCAGCAGATTTCACAAATCGTGGACAAATATGACAATATTAAATCAAATCGTCCACGATTTATGTCCTACATTCCACGGTCCTTTTGCAGTAAATTGTTCTACAGCTTTAGTTCTTGAGGTTACTAATAACGATTTAAGACCCGGTCCAGAAATTTAATTTTTTTAAATACCATATCATGAGTCCTCTCAGACCAGTAGTTTGCCCTAAAATCGGTGATTAGCATAATGAGGCTCTTTTGTCTAATGAAAAAGCAATTATTTTTTCTTTGATTGCTTAATTAGCACTTTGTCGGCAGTTTTTGTTCGACGATAGCTCAAAAAAACAAGTCGTGGACAAATGTGACGGATAATACCAAACTTGCCCAAATTTGAACTGAATTTGCCTTACTGTGGCTGTTTTCTACGCTCCCCTATAAATCTAATCTTAAAATACTGACCGTGAAAAATGTCGATAAAATCAAGTAAATTTGATTGTTCGTGAATGCTTTGGCTGCAATTGTAGTGCCACGTGAAAATCTCTCACGGAAAGAAAGTGCCGTATAGTCACTAAAAGTCGGAAAAAATCAATGGTTCTTGCAAATAGAACATTATGAAAAATGTGGGGAATAATAGAAAAGGAGAGCTGAGAACAAGGACACTTCTATTAACCAAACCCAGATTGAACGGCTAGTTCTTTTCCGCAGTGATAAGCAGAAACAAAAATTGTGGTTAATAGTAATAATTATAACAATTAAAACTGACCTCAGCCCGAACACAACAGTGCCGTCTTTCATGATTCTGATCATTCTGTTTTTGACAGTGATGTCTTGCAGGTAGCTGTCCTTGTCATTTGTGAAGTAGGTGTCTGGCAGCCACAGCTTCTCAGTTATCCTCCCATCCATAGGCATAACTTCAATGCCCTGGTCTACATACTGCCCAAATGCCAGTCTGTGGTCGCGCCAGTACTGTCTCAGGTAGATAGTCAGGGTAAAGTCCTAAAATTTATCACAAATTTTCTACAAGAGGAAAAAACCGCGTCGGTTCTCATCAAATATAAATTCATTGCGCTCAGCTGTAGACTGAATAGAATCTAATTTCTGAAAGGTTCCAAGAATCCATGCTCTAAAAAAGACCAAAGGTTTGTTTTATTTTTTTTTCTCATTTTGGTGCTCAATATTTTTACTAAAACTATATACAAAAAATTTGAAAATGCAACGAAAAAGTAAGCATCAGTTTTTAATGGGGCAAATGTTGAATACTGTTTGGGCTGAAAAAACTGTTTGGGGTTGAAGATCAATTCAAACTCTATTCATATTTGCCTAAACCTTTTAGAATAATACTCACATGCTTTGTTTTTATATTCAGTTTTTAAAATTGTTGCTTTCAGTCATTTGGTATAGCGGAATTGAAAACAAGATTATGACAACAAATAGATGATGGTAGGTTTAAACAAAAAAGTTTCATATTGATATTTTAACCTAGTTTACCCAATATTGAACTACACCTGGTTTCCAAGAAAAGTTCTGCTTTCCAATAATTTAGTTGGAGTTTTTTAAGACATAGTTAATATCAATTTGAGTTCAACTTATAATAGAAACGTTCACCTACCAGAATAAGATCATTGCGTCAGCAATTAATATTGTCAGCAATTAATATTATCAGCAAAAAATTAGTTTTAACTAAATGTCGAGTTTCCAAATAAAAGTTTGATTTAATTATAGCAATAAATTCAGCTGTTCAGTACAGTTTCGGCTTGTTGCAATTCAATGAAAATTAGGTTGAAAAGTAAAGAGGTTGTTTAAATGGAGGACGCCTACTTCTAACTAAGAATTTTTTAAATTGAAAATTTATTAACTTTTTATCAGCACTCCGGGTGCCCCAGAACGCTTCTGGTTGACATTCATTTATTTTGGAGTGCTTTTTTCTTGTATAAAGTATCCTTGACAAACAATTTTAATCAAACGATTACTCATATCTGAATTTTTTAGTTAGCAAGAAAAAAATATATATGCAGATAGGAAAACTAAAAATCACGATATTAAACTTGCACCAATCCTGATTTCATAAAACCATACATTTGCTGTTTTCTCGCTTTCTATACAGTTTTGAGGGAATGCATTGCAGCATTTACCACGAAATTGAAATAATCCATGTTTCAAATAACATTGTCCATATTGCTCATTTGCATGCTCAGGTGCATGATTTATCGTTTTTCGAAAGTTCGGTTATTTCAAATTTACGGGACTGGTCATATTTTAACAGGGTACCATCGCGTACCAGCTTGTTAATTGCGAAAGATGTCACCTTTTAGTTGAGATCAATAATTGACAGTAATTAAAGACAGAATGAAAGAAGGAAGAAGAGTGAGTACTGACCATGTTGACCTCTGATATCTCGTCTACACTCCCAACCACCAGATCTACCTTGACCTCTACTGGCTTGTTGGCTGAAACACAAACAAAAAAAGAACCTCTCCAGTGATAGAAAAATTAAACAGCGCAATTCAACCATATAGATATGGATAATTTTTCAATTGAGGAAATGACCGAAAAAGAGCAAAGAGATCACTGCAAAATGAGATGAAAGCGTATGACTCTGGTGAAACAAAATTTGATGCAGCTTAACTATATAGATATGGGGATAGCTGTCGTTTAAGATTGGAAAACTTTCTCTCAAACTGTGTCATATTCTTTTTTGGTTTGTCTGTAGAAACAGTCAGCTTCAGTTTTGAAATTTAATTACTTGCGAGTAGACTCTACCTTCAGACTGATTGAAAGATTTATCATCTAATTGAAGACCAAATTTGTCAGGTAACAATTTGCACCAATTAAAAAGAATATGAAATAATTCAGATGTCTTCATTCATTAGACTTCTCATAGCTGATTTTCGCTGCAATGTAAACTTACTATGCCTTTCCCCGTCTATCTCATGAATGGGGGGAGGGGGGAACAAATCATATATATGTGACAAAAATGTGATAATAAAACTATTTTTGATATAAGAAAACAAAACAAAACAAATCAAACATTTCATTGTATTTAAAAAAACAAGTACTCTGAAGACAAAAATCAAAAAACAACCGTGTTTGTTGTAACTTTTCAAGGGTTTCTTCTCTTCTATGTACCTATTTTAGGTTTTTTATTTTTCGTTATCAGCAAGTTTTTGATAGAACCAAAACAGAGAAACTTCTTAAATAATGATAATAGAAAAAAATTCAAAAACGCTAACGTTTTATAGAAAAGAAACAGAGAAAGCTTTTATATTTTTCCGCTTTCTTTTGGTGCAAAAAGTAATTGTGAAACTGATCAAACTTTGAAAAAACTTTGAAATTCGCAGAAAAACATTGAAATTAGCAGAAAACTACAATATACGTTTACAAGCAGACTCCGCATCTTTTTTCAATCTTATAATGAAATTAGAAAAGCGAAATTGGTCTTTTAAAGGGCATTTAAAAACAGAACAATAGAAAACTCAACTAGTAAAGCCGGGAACGAAAAAAAATTCGTTTTCAACTCCCTTGAGCTCTGAGGTTTAACTTTGGGGTTTTTAGGCTTGCTATGCTAATTTAGCCTAGTGGTTAGTAGCAGTCCAATTTAACGCACTCTAAATTTCTGCAACCCAAAATTCTGTAGGACGGCATTGCAATTTTTCAACTTAATTAGTAAAAATATCTGAATTCTTCTTGTGAAAGGGAAAAAAGGTTTTGTTCTAAGTACAATTAAATGCTAACCAAAACAAGGTCCCACCTATTATTATGTGGATTGAAAATATTTTCGAAATTTCTGTTAAAAGATCAGAAAAGCATAATTTGAGAAAAACGAAGGAAAATGTTTTCTTTCTCAACACGTTTCTTTCACTTGATTCGTATTTGAATAATTCATCAAGCTACGTATTTCACCTGCGTGAGTTAATTGACTTACAAAAGCGTCCATTTTTCTATTTCTGTGATTAGTCAAAAACTTGAAAAGCAATTTTTTTCTGTTTGATTAGATCTAAATTATTTAAGTTTTAAACGGCCAAAATGTAGGACATATGACAAGAATTAAATTTTTCCCAAAAGGCAAAATCTGACAAAAAATTTATATTCTTAAAATTTTGATGATTTTTACTTGTTAAGTAACAACTTTTCGAGAAAAATTTTCAACTGGTTTTTGAGTCAAACAGGTTGGTAATGATGTCATCTGTCAAGGTTATTTTAAATAGCATGTCCACTCATTAAGTTGTTTCCTATTTCTACCTTGTAAATTGATTGCAACAGTTTTGTTTGCAATTTGTTGCCCCGGTTTGTTTAGACTATTTTTTTCAACTGATTGCTTTTGTGGAACTTCGAGATTCGGTGAAAAGCTGTTTCATTTTGCAAAATAGTTTACTATTCATGTGGCAAAATATTATATCACAAACTATATGCAAAAAGAATTTTTCAGTTTCCCTATTGAAGAAAGTCGTAGTCAAGGCTCGTCCTGAAAAATTAAATAAATTTGTATTAGTCGCAACTGATAGTCAAAAGAGCTATTCTGCTCATAACAATTTTTTTTTTGATAGATTTGAGACATATTGAGATTTATATTGGAATGTTCAGCGCTAAGTACAGTCTAGCACAAGCCTTCTTGTTTCTTTTGCATAGCACTTTTTTTAATGCGAGAAAGGGATTGGAGCGTGAAAAGGTTTTGAAAGCTTTGCACCTCAAAATTTCTTTGAAAACTAAAAAAAGAAAATATCTCCTTGACAATAGTTTTAATTTCAGGAAGAGATATATCGATTGGTCGAGAAAAAATAGGCCTGCTATAAAGTTCTGAACTCTCTTTCTATTGGGGGTTGGAGCAATTATCTAGCAACTGGTCTTTTATAGTAGCAGAAAACTGCAAATAAAAATCATCGATCTAGGTTTCAGGTCTTCGGATTTTGATAGATGACGATTTGGAATATTGGCAATGGGGGATTATTTTTTGATAGCTCTACTGATTGTGCTCTCTGGTTGCGTCGCTTCCCCTATCTCTTAGATAAAGCCGTATGTTTTCACACACATTCCACTCGTCCAATACGAGTAGTGAAGCAAGTAGCTTTTGATGCTCACTTTTTTCCTTCATTGTTTTTTTGCTCCTAAATTTCCGGATCAGTTCTCGTTATAGATAAAACTATGGCTCATTTTAGAAAGCGTTTGGATCAGTGATGACCAGGTACTGACAGACACACAGTTTACACAGTCTCTGATTTTGAGTCATTTCCTTAACGTAAAATTAACACCCCCCTTGCGCACGCCACTTGGTTTTAATTTTCTGATCCTTAATTAACATGTATACATTTAGACCTGAGGAAAGTTCAATAAAGTCACTTACCATTTCCGAAGTTGGGTCTGAGTCTGGCATCGTATCCCTCCAGTATGATCTGGGTTATGTTCCAGGGTATTGGGTTTCTGTTCAGCACCTTTGATTTGGCATCCTGACTCAGTTCTGCCGCGACATCACTGAAAAAACTTAAAAACCAGTGAAGCGAAACCCTAAGAAGGCAGGAATTGGGAATTTAGAATCTTCAGAATTAAAAATCTTGCATTGACTTCACTTGCAGGTGATGTTGTAATTTCTGTCGAAACAAAAAAATGAAAAAAGAAAACCTATTTCAGTTTCAGAAACCTCAGCAGACAAATAGTGCCGTACCATTTTTTTCTAAAAATTTCGACGGAAAATACACTAAAAATTAAGTTGCGAGCATAATTCGCAACAGTGGTTCACAAATATTTTTGATCGCTTGATGCACCACACTAAGGTATGCAAGATTTCGAAATTCTTGGCGATTTAAGGCGATATATAATACAGATCTTGATCGGCTCAATTCTCCATTCATGATCGGCTATATCAATTCAAATTTAAAGCATACTTTTTAGTAATCAAAACAAAATGGTGTGTGTATGTGTGCGTGTTTCTGTTTGTCTGAGTGTGTGCGCGTATGTGTGTAGGTGCATGTAAGTGTGTTTGTGTGTGTGTGTGTGTGTGTGTGTGTATGTGTGTGTCTGTGCCTGTGTCTTTGTATGAATGTGTGTATTTGTGTATGCCTGTGTCTTTGTGTGTGTGTGTTTGTGTGTGAGACTGTGTGAGCTTGTGCATGTGTTTGTGTGTGTGGGGGGGGGGGTGGTGACGGTGTATTTGTGTTTGTGAGAGAGAGTGAGTATGTGTGTATGTTTGTGTGTATGCATGTGTATATGCGTGTAAATGTGTGTGTTTTCGTGTGTGTGTGTGTGTGTGTGTGTGTGTGTGTGTGTGTGTGTGTGTGTGTGTGTGTGTGTGTGTGTGTGGCTATATGTATGTGTGTTTGCGTGTTTGTGTTTGCATGTGTGTGTGCGCGTATGTGTGCGTGTACTTGTGTGTGTTTGTGCATGTCTGCTTATCTATGTGAATGTGTGTACGCGTATGCCTGTATATGGATATGTATAATTGAGTGTATGTAATTGTGCATGTCACTCTTTGTGTGAGTGTGAGTGGATGTGTATATGGGTGTACGTTTGTGTGTCAGTGTGTGTATGTGTGTGTTTAAATGTGTGATTGTGTGTTTGTGTGTATGGGCGTATAAGTGTATGTTTTTGTGCGTGTGGGTAAATGTATGTGTACGTGTGCCTGTCTGAGTGCGTGTATGTGGGTGTATGTGTGTGCCTATGTGCGTGCATGTTTGTGTATGTTTTTCTGCTTGGGCATGTGAGTTTGTATGTGAGTATGTGCGTGTGTATGTGTATGTCTTTATTTATATTTGAGTTTGCGTGTGCTTGTTTGTGTATGAGTGTGTGTGTATGTGTATTTCAGTGCGTATAAAGGCGCATTTTTATGTGTTTGTGTATGTTTGTATATGTGTGTGCCTGTGTGTGAGTGTGTGTATGTTTGTGTAGGTGTGTGTCTACGTGTTTGTGTGTGAAATTGTGTGTATGCGTGAGTGAACGAGTGCTTATGTGAGTGCATGTGTGCAAGTATGTGAGAAAATGTGTGTAAATTTATGTGTTTTTGCGTGTGTGTTTGCGTGAGTGTTTGGTTTTTGTGTCTATGTGTTCATGTCTGTGTGTGTGTGTTTGTGTTTGTGTATGTGGTTGGTAGTGAGTGTTTATGTGTGCATGTATTTTGCGTGTGTGTATTGAGTGTGTATGTGTTTGTAATTGTGTTTATTTTTCTGTTTTTGTGTGTGTATGTGTGTGTATGAATGTATGAATGTCGGTGTATGTGTTTGCGTCTATGTGCGCGTGTGTGTATGATTGTATGTAAGTTAGTCTATATGTTTATGTTTGTGTTCATGTTTGAGAGTTCATGTTTCAAGTGTGAATGTTTGTGAGTGCGTTGATGTGTGGTGTTTATTTGTATTTGTGTATGTGTCGGCATGTGCTTTTGTTTTTGTATGTGCAAGTGTGTGTATGTGTTTGGTTAATTGTGTGTGTGTGTTTTTGTTTGAAGGTCTGTGTTTTTGTATGTGAGTGTGTATGTGTGTGTCTTTGCATGTCTGTAAATGCTAACGTCTGTACGTTTGTATGTGTGGTTGCGTGTCTGTTTGAGTGTGTGTACATGTGTATGTGTTTGTGTATGTGTGTATATGGAAGTGTATGCGTAAGTGTAAATGTATGTGTTTGTGTATTGGTGTGTTCTATTTACGCCTTTGACTGTATTTTTATGTATGTGTGCGCGTGTGTGTGATTGTGTGTTTGAGTGTATATATGTGTGTTTGTATTTATCCTTGTGTATCCGTGTATTTCTGTGTGAGTGTATGTATGTATGCGGTTGTGTGTGTGTATTTGCATTTGTGTATGTGCGTGTGTATTTGTATGTGTATATACGTGTGTCTGTTTGTGTGTGTGTATGAGGTTGTGTGGTTGTTCGTATGTGTGATTGTGTGATTGTGTATGTTTGTGTGTGTAAATTTGCGTGCGTGTGCCTGTATGAGTGTGTGTATGTGGATGTATGTGTGTGCCTATGTGTGTGCATTTGTGTATGTGTTTCTCTTTGTTTGTGTTTGTGTGTGTGAGTATTTGCGCATGTATGTATATTTCTTGGTGTATTTTTGGATTTGCGTATGCATAATTGTGTATGCGTATGTGGAGGTGTGTCTACGTGTGTGTGTTATATTGCGTTTGTTTACCTGTATGAACTTGTGTGTATGTCTGTGCATGTGTGCCAGTGTGTGTGAAAATGTGTGCGTATATATGGGTTGTGTGCGTGTGTGTTCGGTGTACGTGTCTATTGGTATTCGTGTGTATGTGGTTGTGTATGAGTATTGTGTTTATTTGTGCGTTTGTGCGTGTATATTTGTGTATTAATGTCTGTTTATGTGTTTATGTGTATATATCTGTGCGTCTGTGCGTGTGTGTTCGAATGTGTGTATGAGTGTTTGTATGTGCTTGTTTTTTTAAAGATTTTGTGTGTGTGTGTGTTTGTGTATATGTGTATGTGTGTGTGTGCGTGTGTATGCGTATGTGTTTGTTTGTGTATGTGTGTGGTGTGTTAGTGCGTTTGTTTGTATGAAACTGTTTGCGTGCACCTTTGTGTATCTGTATGTTAGTACGTCTGTTTGTGTGGTTGCGTATGTGTGTAAAAGTGTGTATGAGTGTCTGTATGTGTGTATGGGTGTTAGTGAAAATATGTGTGTATGATTTTGTGTGTGTGTGTATGTGTATGTGTGTGGAGTGTATGTGCGTTTGTATATGTATGTGTAAGCATGTGTGTTTGTGTGTTTGTCTCTGTGTGTATTTGTATGAAGCTGTGTGTGTGTATGTTAGTGTGTATGTGTGTGTGTGTCCTTGTGTATCTAAATGTGCGTACGTGTATATGTTTGGTTGTGTGTATGAGTGTGCGTGTATGTTTATATGAGTTTGTGTATGTGTGTGTATGGGGGTAAGTATGTGTATGAGTCAAGATGTGTATTTGTGTCATTGTGTGCGTATGTGTTTTTTTGAATGTCTGTATAGGAGTGTCTGTTTATGAGTGTCTATGTGTATTTATGTTTGTGTGAGTTTGTGTATGTATGATTATATTTTTGTATGTTTGCTGGCGTATGTTTATGTGTGTGAGTGTGAGTGTGAGTGTGTGAGTGTGTGTTTTTGTATATATTAGTATGTGTAAGTGTGTGTATCTGTTGGTGTGTATCTGTGTGTGTGTTTGTGTTTGTATGTGATCGGTTGTTTGTGTATTTATCTATTTACTTGAGTGTATGTTTCTTTTTTTGTGTGTGTCGGTGGGTGAGTTCGTGTATGGTGTGTGCCTGTGTGTGTCTGTGTGCTTGGGGGAGTAATTGTGTATATAAATATATATATATATATATATATATTTATATATATATATATATATATATATATATGAGTGTGTGTGTTTGTACGTGTGTGTGGTTGTGTTTGTCTGTATGTGCGCGAATGTTTGTACCCATGCATGTGTACGTATGCATGTATTTGTGAGAATGCTTCTGTGTGTATCTCTAAGTGTGCTTGTGATTGACAATGTGTGTGAGTAAGTGAGTATGTGTTTGCATACGTGTGTGCATGCGTGTATGTGTGTGTGGGAGAAATTGCTTTGTGTGTATTTGTATATATGTGCATGTATACTTATATGGTTTGTGTTTGTGTTTGTATGTGTTTGGTTGTGTGTGTTTTTATCCATTTATTTGAGTGTATGTTTCTTTTTGTGTGTGTGTTGATGGGTGTATTCGTGTATGGTGTTTGAGTGTGTCTGTGTGCTTGGGGGTGTGTTTATATATATAAAAATATAAATACATATATATATATATATATATATACATATATATATATATGAGTTTGTGCGTTTGTACGTGTTTGTGTTTGTATTTGTCTGTATGTGTGTAAATGTGTGTACCCATATATGTGTACGTATGCATGTAGGTCTGAGAGTGCCTCTGTGTGTGTATCTAAGTGTGCTTGTGACTGACTATGTGTGTGAGCAAGTGAATGTGTTTGTATGCGTGTGTGCGTGCGTGTGTGTGTGTGTGTGTGAGTGTGTGTGGGAGAATTGATGTTTGTGTGTATTTGTATATATGTGCATGTATAGTTATATGGTTTTGAGAATGTGTTTGTATGATTGTATGTATGTTTGAGTTCATTTACGTGTGCGTATGTTTGAGTGCGTATGCCTATGTGTGTATATGAGTGTGTTTGTGTGTGATTGCTTGAGTGTGTGTATGTTTTCTGAGTTTTGGTGTATGTGTATATGTATGTTTTGGTGTAGGTCTATGTGTATGTACGTGTGAATGTGTATGTGTATGTCAATGTGCATGTTTGTGTTTGTGTATGGAGGTTTGTGTATGTGTATATGATTCTGTCTGTGTGTATGTGTGGGAATGATTATGTGATTGTCTATGTCTGTATGTGTGTGTTTGTGTGTGTAAAAGTGTGCTTGTGTTTGTTTCTGTGTAAGTATGTGCGAGTATTCTTGTGTCTGCATGTTTTTGTATGTGTTTGCATAGGTTTATGTAAGTGTGAGTATGTGTGTATGCGTGTGTGTATGTGTGTGCTTGTGTGTTTGTGTGACTGTTTGTTGTATGTCGATACGTATGCTTGTGGATATGTGTTTGTGTGCGAGCGGATGTTCACGTGTGTATGTGTGTGCTTGTGCGTGGTTTATATGTGTAAAAGTGTGTATATGTGCGTGTTTGTGTGTGTGTGTGTAAGTATGAATATGTTTGTATGTGTATGTGAGAGTATATATGTGTGTGTTTGTATATATGAGTGAGTTTGTGAGTATGTGTGTGTGTATGTGTCTCTATGTGTTTGAGTATTTTATTGTATTTTTGTATGCTTGTGCATGAGTTTTTGCGTGTGATTGTGTATGTCTGTAAGCGTTTTTAGTTGTATCTGTATATATGTATGCGTGTTTGTGTGTGTTTTTGTCAGTGTGTATAAGTGTGTTTGAATGTGTGTATGTGTGTATGTTTGTGTACCTGTGTATCAGTTTCATTGTGTGGGTGTGTTAACATATATTTGTGTATGCATGTATATGTTTGTTGTATGTATATGTTGATGTGTATGTTTTGCTGTAGGTGTATGTGTTTGTCACTGCGCATGTTTGTGTTTGTGTATGGAGGTGTGTGCATGTGTATGTGATTCTGTCTGTGTGTATGTGTGTGAAAAAGTATGTGTTTGTCTATGTCTGTTTGTGTGTGTTTGTGTGTGTAAATGTGTGTTTGTGTTTGTATCTGTGTATGTATGTACGAGTATTCTTGTGTGTGCATGTTTTTGTACGTGTTTGCATAGGTTTATTTTTAAGTGTGCGTATGTGTGTGTATGCGTATGTGTGTGTATGTGCTTGTATGTTTGTGTGACTGTTTGGTGTATATATGTACGTTTGCTTGTGGATATGTTTTTGTTTGCGAGTGGCTTTGTGTACGTATGTGTGTGTGATTGTGTATGTGTTTGCTTGTGCGTGGTTTATATGTGTAAAATTGTGTATATATGCGTGTTTGTGTGTGTGTAAGTATGAATATGTTTGTATGTGTATGTGAGTGTATATGTGTATGTGAGTGTATATATGTGTCTGTTTGTATATATGAGTGAGTTTGTGAATATGTGAGTTTGTGTGTGGGTATGTGTCTCTATGTGTTTGAGTATTTTTTTGTATTTGTGTATGTTTGTGCATGAATGTTTGCGTGTGATTGTGTATGTCTGTGAGCGTTTTTAGGTGTTTCTGTGTATATGTATGTATGTGTGTTTTTGTCAGTGTGTTTATGTGTTTGTTTGAATGTAAGTATGTTTGTGTACCTGTGTATGTGTTTCAGTGTGTGGGTGTGTGTATATATATTTGTGTGAGCATGTATATGTTTATTGTATGAATATGTGTATGTATGTGCAGTTTTTTGTATATATATATATATATATATATATATATATATATATATATATATATATATATTGAGTGTGTGTATGTGTGTATTTGATGGTGTGTGTATCTGTATGTGAGTGTGTATGTGTGTGTGTGTTTCCGTGTACGTGTGTGCATGTTTGAGTAGGTGTGTGTGTGTGTTTGTGTGTATTTTGTGTTTTTGTGTGTTGGTTTGTGTATGAGGGTGTGTGTTTGAGTATGTGAGAGTGTATAAATCCATTTGAGTTGTGTTTTTATATGTGTGTAATTGTGTGTATGTGAGTGTGCGTGTGTGTGTATGTGTGTCTGTTTGTTTGAGTATGTATTTGTATTTGTGTATGTGTGTGAATGTGTGTTTGCTTGTTATTGTGTGTTTCCGTGAGCGTTTTGATGTGTTTGTGTGTGTATGTTTGTGTGCGTGTTTTTGTCAGTGTGTATATGTATATACACACAGAGAGACACACACAAACATACATATTCACACATACGCAAACACAAACTCATACACACACATTCAGACTCACATACACATATCCTCATACTCAAACATACACACAAACACACAAACACAAACATGCACACAGAAAGACACATACAGAAAAACAGGAACACACACACATACACATACACAAACCTACAGAAGCACGTACACGCTCACTCACGCAATCACACGCATATACACATACGCACACATACACACACTCGCACAGGCTCACTACCACATACACACATACATACACATACTCACACATATATACACACACAAACACTCACACAAAAACATACGCACATACACACACATACACAAAAACACACAATCACACATACACACGCACACACACACAAAAACCACACTCACACACAGAATCACACATACCCATATACGTTTTTTGGTTGTATTTTTACCGCACTTTTGGGGAAGACGAACTCTAGAAACACTTTACTATATTATATTTTCATGTTAAATTTCCACTACCTAATTTCAATGTTTTAGTTTCTGTCCTCTTAGTCTACACGAGATTTTAGTTTAATTTTTCTGCCTATGTTGTTAATTTCTTTTCGCCTGATTCACGGATACTACTAATTACATCTAAGATATAATTTAGGTGGTTTTTTAAACAGATTGGAAAGTAAAGAGCAAAACTTTTCAGAATAATATATTTCCGTTAAGAATAAAATTGCAGGAGCACAGGCTCATTTCTGTAAAGAAATCCAAAATAATGAAAAAAAGTACAAATGGATTTTCTAAGTTATGAAGCTCAGACATGTTAACATGTACTTGTTATCATTTCAGCATAAACTGATGGCTATGGTCGGTCCATTTACATAACAAATATCACCATCATCTATTTGGTCAAGGACAGCAGACCAATTCCCAACTCTTTAATTCGATTATCCTATTCGCTTCCTTTACAAAACTACATCTATCTAACCCCCTTTTCTCATACTTTTCAATTTGGTGTAATTTTGAGAGGACAAATTAAAGGTATTAGACATTAAATCCCCTCTAAAAGGAATATTTGAGCAAAAAATTTGGAGCAGAAAAACAAAATCCAGAAGTCGGTAATTTGACGCTCATTTTACATATATTTACAAATAAGTAATGATTTGCTCAATGGTCAACTCGGTATCCTAAAATTAGTTTCGGAAAAAAAATGTTTCGATGAGATAAAAAGGCG